>NC_088880.1:33134968-33181970 GCF_032884065.1 Artemia franciscana | reverse complement strand
CTCTGTTTCCTAGCGAAAAGTAAAGGAAAAGCAGGCCATCCCCAGTTGGGGTCGGAAGGTGTCGTAAGGAAAGATTTAAGGGAAATAAAAACATCCAGGAAGAGTTTAAAGAGGGATGCGGAAAGAGGGATGAGGGATGGGGAAGTGTCGTAAGGAGAGATTTAAGGTAAACAATAACTTCCAGGGGAGGCGTAAAAAGAGGGAGGTTTTGATTAGATTGGGGTGAAGGAGGACCGTGTGCTGGAATGGGAGGGTGTCGTACGGAAAGATTTAAGAGAAATAAAAACTTCCTGGCAGGGTTTAAAGAGAGAGGCGTTGACTAGATTGGGATGGAGGATAACCGTGCTTTGGGGGAAGAAGATGTCGTAAGGAAAGATTTAAGGAAAATAAAGACATCCAGGGAGGGTTTAAAGAGTGAGGCGTTGACTAGATCGGGATGGAGGAGGATTATATTAATCACTAATTTAGGAAAACAGTCTTCCTTTTCTCCTTCTGCCTCCTTTTTTTTTTTTCTTTTTTTTTTTTTTTTTTTTTTTTTTTTTTTTTTTTTTTTTTTTTTTTTTTTTTTTTTTTTTTTTTTTTTGTGTGTGTGTTTGTGCTGTTGCATTGGTGATTTCTCTTTTCATAATATTATTCCAGGTTGGATCCAGTGCTGGTGGAGAAAATTTTTTAGTTTTCTCCCCGACAGACCTTTACCCTGGTCCAGGTTTTTAACCTGATATTGTTAATTATTGGTGAGATGGCACTTATGCAAATTTCATGTTCTTTCATGTTTTTTTATGTATTTATTGACCTATTGACCTTGGCATGTTTTTTGGACTTTGATTGTTGGATTTTGATTTGGATGTTGGTTTGTTTTGGATTTATTTTCAATAAATTTTAATGCAGCAAAACACAAATATTAGCCTCGGAACTTGGAACGATTTTTTGAAAGTTAGTAAGTGTAAGAGTCGTTGTTTTCTTTGCCAAGATCATTTTATCCCACGGACTTCTGTTAAGAGTACATTGTATAATAAAAATTTTGCATGCAAGTTACGTGGTAATGTTAATTGTAAAACAACCAATGTAATTTACCTATTAGAATGTAATAAATGCTGCCTACAATATGTGGGGGAAACAACTAATAATATATATAAAAGATTTTCTAGACACAAGACAACAGCTAATAATGAAAAAACTAATAACTATCTAGTTCAACATTGTGGTAATGGTACATGTTCCATATCAGATATAAGTGTCACAATTTTAGAAAATTTAGAGTTAGAAAATTTAAATAAAGAAGAGAAGAATAATAAGACTACGTAAACAGGAGGATTTCTGGATCCATACTCTTGGTACAGCTTATCCTTTTGGGCTAAATGATCGTGTAGCAAAATATGGCGACATGTCTCAGGTTGTTGTTAAATGTATTGATGGTTTTATGGACCATCCTTCTTTTACTTGTCCAACTAAACGTAAAAAACGATCGACAGGACATAGGAAAAATAATAGAAAAAATAAATCCGATTTACATATGCTTTCTATAGATTTATGCCAGCTACTTGAATCTAGGGGTATGATTTCTGTAATAAAATGTCTAAATAATTTATCCAAGAGGAATTTAATCAAACTTTTCTGGATTGTTAAGAATAATACAGCTCTTGAATATAATTTTAAAGTAATATGTGATACAATTTGCATTCTAACTAAAACGAAATTTATTTCAAAAAAGAAAAAGTTTGATAGGATTGGTAATAAGGATAACAGATTATATTTACCTATTAATTTTACTTGTAAACAGATTGAAGATATTAATTTACCGGAAATTTTAAATCAGCGGGATGTGAAACAGGCCCTTCCTAGTAATTTGAATTGATAGTCCAGTTTTAACTTATAAATTTCCAAAAACTATTGGGCAAATTATATTTAATTATAATTTAATACTTAAAAGATTAGATAGTGATATAAATTCGAAACCGGTTTGTAACAGTAAGAAACTTGGCCCATTTGTAAATCCCACTTACAAACATGTTATAACAGGGGACTTGTCAATAATAAAGCATGATGATCTTCAAATTATAATGAATAAAGGGGCTAATTTCCGTCTTTCTCATCATCTGAAACCATCGAGTGTTCTTGATGGCTTGGAAAATGATTTTGATTTATTTATTGATAAGTGGTGTACGAAAGAGAATAAAAATAAAGAGAGTTTTCAAAGTTGGAAGAATTTAATTATTAATAGAATACGGAATAAAATATATTCTAACTTAAAAAATAGAAACACTAAATCATTATTTTATAATGCTAAGATTAAACAAGCAATTGCTAATCTACAGAATGAATTTGTAATTGTGCCAGTGGATAAAGCTAATAATAATTTTGCCATAATTTGTCAGAAGCTGTATTGTGATATCTTAAAAAGGGAGTTATGCACAACTAATGTTTACGAAAAGGTAAATTTAGAGGATGAGAATTTAATTGAAAAGACTGAAGAAATACTTTTTAAAAATTTTAATATTAAATTAAATGACAATGATAAAAAGTTCCCTTTCCTACATTGGACTGTAAAATTTCATAAGAATCCCCCTAAACCACGGTTTATTGCTGGAGCAGCTAAATGTCCAACCCGCATTGCTGCTACTGACCTCTCTTTAATTTTAAAGGAAATTATAAATAAACTTAAAACCTATTGTTCTGGTATTAAAAAATTTTCGAATTTTAATCCATATTGGAGTGTTAATAATTCACTGCAGGTGATAGATTCTTTAACAATGGTTTCAGCTAAAAGAATTGAGTCTTTCGATTTTGCGACAATGTATACTAATTTATCACTCAATTTAGTGTTTGATAATTTAAAAACTGTTATCAAGAAATCTGTCCTCTTATCTAGTAAAAGGTTCTTAAAAATAGATACTTATAATAAAAAAGCTATATGGACAAACTGCTTTAAGACTACAGTTAACTTGAGATGTTATAGCTTGGATATGATTTTTGAGTTATTAGAATTTGTTTTATACAATACTTATATAAGATTTGGTGGTGATTTGTACAAGCAAATCGTGGGAATTCCCATGGGGGGGGGAATGCCAGCCCATTTATAGCTGACTTGTTTTTAAGTCAACTAGAATATAAATATATGATGGATATATAATCCAGATAATTTAAAACATGTTTTGTCAAATAATAAAAGATATTTAGATGATATTTTGGTCTTAAATTGTAAGGATTTCATTGATATTTCTAAAAATATATATCCATCAGAGCTTACTCTTGAACCTAGTCATGGTGCTGGGCATGAAGATCATTTCTTAGATTTAAATATTAATATTTCTGATAATAATAAATTAAGTGATTAGTTTCCCATTCCCTGAAAGTAATATACACTCAAATATCACATATTCGGCGTTTTTCTCACAGTTACTTCGTTATGCAAGGATTTGTAGTAATTATATTGATTTTATAAATAGATGTAAAATCTTAAGCCAAAAATTGATATTAAGAGGTTTTTCTGCAAATAAATTAACTTGGCAATTTAATAAATTTAGTTTCAATTTAATAAATTTAGTTTTCATTATAACGAACTTTTAAATAAATACCAAAAGAATTATCTAGAAATGCTTAAGGAAATTTTCGGCTAATTTCGGAGGTTCGCGAAAAGATGATGCAGCGCCATTTATTTTGAATTGTGTTTCTAATAGAGCGGATTTTTTTAAAAACAGCCACATGGTAAAGATGAATTCTATAATTGTTTAGTTAATTCAGGTTTTTTGTAAAGTGTTAATATTTGTGATTTGGTAAATTTTATCATATTTAGTTTACCTATTGTTGCTAAAAAGAGGAATATACTAACAGGATAAGCTTGTTTTGGTGTTACTTGGTTGTTCTACATTTGCTGGTTTTTTCATAGGCATGTATTTTGGGGGTGATACCTGACACGGGGATGCCATGGAAATTCTGTGGTAGGCACAACACTTGACTGGGTAGAGAATTTAAAGTGCCGAAACCCTATAGGCAAGTGTATTCTCCTGATGAGCCCTTGTGTTGGGTTGTTGCCTCTGAATTATTTGTCTTTATTGTTTTTATTGTTTGGTAAATGACGACTTATACTTATTGACGACATGACTGCCTGTCCATGGATTATTCTTTATGGTTGATTGTGTATGGCTATGCTGTTTGACCTATGTGATTGTATGGATGAGTAGGGTTAAGGCCTCATTCAAGTGCTAGTCTATATTAATCACTAATTTAGGAAAACAGTCTTCCTTTTCTCCTTCTGTCTCTCTCTTTTTTTTTCTTTTTTTTTATGTGTTTGTGCTGTTGCATTGGTGATTTCTCTTTTTTCATAATATATATATATATATATATATATATATATATATATATATATATATATATATATATATATATATAATACAGTTACACGACATAGTTACATAAGTTTAATGTTACACGACACATACTACTAGCCTGAGGAAATTTACCTGCTTTCCGACACCCAAAAGTCAACACCCAAAGGAGAAAACACCCCAAAAGTCAATGAGTAATGGAAGTCAAACTTTCAGATTCAGTATGTTAAAGAAAAACTTAACTGCGTTTTCTACAATAATATGCTCTACAATGATAATATGCTGTCATATACAAATTTTCCAGGGGAGAGAGGGGTTTCCTGGGGAAAACTTTTACGTATGGGAATACGTCTGGCACCGGCAACGTTAACTTTATTTAAGATTTAACTTTTTCGTTTTTTATTTATTTTTTTTAATAAAAAAAAATAATACTATAAACTAACATGACGATTACTATTATTATTTTTGATGATTCGTTAGATACTGTGTTAAAAAAAAAAAAAAAAAAAAACTTTAATGGAACCAAACAAAAGGGTGCATACTGAAAAATGTTGCTCCGTTTCTAGTTGATCTTGAAGCTCCCTCATTTGTGAATCGGTTGATGACTTCATTTGCTTATATCTGATAACTGATTCTTCTAGATTTTTAATTGTTTCTCTGGCACTCTCCACGTCTCTGCTCAGTTGCCTTTCTCTTGATTTAAGGAGGGATACCTCCGATGACATATTGGCCATCTCCAAATGCAATACAGCCTTTTTTGCACCCTCATTCTCTAATAGATTTGAGAGAGACTTGTTCTGAAAAGGAAATAAAAACATTGAAGACAGGGTACGGTATTAAAATAGTAAATAGTATATCAAATAGTATAAAAATTTCGCAGAGTGATAGTAAAAGCATTCTTTGCGCTCTCGTGCTCTAATAGATTGGAAAGTCTTAAGGGCTTAACATTTATCATATATCCTCTTCCTTATTTACTTTTGCGAGGGAGGGAAATACAAAGTGAGATATATCTATATATATATATATATATATATATATATATATATATATATATATATATATATATATATATATAGAGAGAGAGAGAGAGAGAGAGAGAGAGAGAGGGAGAGGGAGAGGGAGAGAGAGAGGAGGAGGAAAACTGCATATGCTTTGACGGAAAAAATCTTTTCTAATTATGACTAGGACTAAAAAATAAATTCAGGTTGATAACCGAAACTAAAATTGCAATCATCTTTAGAATAATGTTCGAAAGTTTACATATCTTTTTTTTTCTCTTCAAACAAAACAGCCCATGCACAACAAATACCACAAAAACGCAGGTCTGTTTACATGTAATCAAATCAACAAAAATACAAACGGCGAACAAAAAACGACAATAGCAGTATTAACTTTGAATTTACTCTACAAAAAAATTCATAGTGTGAGCTTTCGGTGCTAGATAGCAAAATAGCTTCTCACAAACTATTTTTTTTTATCCAAGGCTTTCATTTCGGACTCCCAAGAACAAAAAGGATTCATTAAAAAATTCAGATTCTAAAAAAAAACCTGTCCGGGATTTGAGCCAGGGACCTTCTGCACCCAAAGCAGGAATTACACCTGCTTTGGTGTAACCCATAGAACATAGAACATCTTGAACCTTATTCAGAGAGAAAAACTGTAAACAAATGCATGTCCATAATAATCCAAACAAGAAGACCTTTAATAATAAATGAAGAAGTGGAATAAAAAGAAGTGAAATATTGGGAGGATCTACGGTAGTTCGTCAGAGCTCCAAAAACATTTGTACGACAAGAGAATCAAGGACTACATGAAATTTGAGATATACTAAATTTTGAGAGGATAATAAACGTATTCCTTTGTTTCGATATTTAAATCACGAATGGTAGAATTTGATCACTAGGATCAGCTAAAACCGAGCTAAAACGAAAGAAAATCGTAAAGAAGAGAAAACGATGATACTAACAGCCATTAAAACAAGAGCTAAGAGCTCATATGGCACTTGTGACGAGGTCGGAAGAGCCGAGAGCTCACATGGTACGAGGTCGGAAGAGCCAAGAGCTCATTTGGACGAGGTCGGAAGAGCCAAGAGCCAAGAGCTCATTTGGCACTTGTGAGAAGGTCAGAACCTAAAGTTAAACTTTATAGCACAAGATCCTTCTAAATATCAAATTTCATTAAGATCTGGTCACCCTTTCGTAAGTTACAAATACCTCAATTTTCAAAATTACCTCCCCCCTCCCAATTCCACCAAAGAGAGCAGATCCGGTCCAGTTATGTCAGTCACGTATCTTAGACAGGTTTCTATTCTTCCCATCCAGTTTCATCCTGATCTCACCGCTTTAAGTATTTTCTAAGATTTCCGGTCCCCCCAACTGCCCCCCCCCCCAATTACGTTTGATCCGGTTGAGATTTAAAATAAGATATCAGAGTTACGAGGTCCTTCTAAATATGAAGTTTCATGAAGATCCGATCACTCCTTCGTAAGTTAAAAATACGTTATTTTTCTTATTTTTCAGAATTACCCCCCCCCCCCCGCAATTGAGCGGATCCGTTCCAATTATGTAAATTACGTATGCAAGACTTTTGCTTATTTTTCCAACCAAGTTTCATCCCAATCCTTCCAATCTAAGGGTTTCCCATCATTTTAGGTCTCCCCACCCCAAACTTCCCCCAATGTCACCAGATCCGGTCAGGATTTAAAATAAGAGCTTTGAGCCACGATATCCTTCTAAAAATCAAATTTCATGGAGATCCAATCACCCATTCGTAAGTTAAAAATACCTCATTTTTTCTAATTTTTCAGAATTAACCCCCCCCCCAACTACCCAAAAGAGAGCGGATCCGTTCCGTTTATGTCAATCATCTATCTAGGACTTGTGTTTATTTTTCCCACCATGTTTCATCCCGATCCCTCCACTCTAAGTGTTTTCCAAGTTTTAGGTTTCCCCCTCCCAACTCCCCGCCCCCATCACCAGATCCGGTCGGGATTTAAAATAAGAGCTCTAAGACACGATATCCTTCTAAACATCAAATTTCATTGAGATCCGATCACCCGTTCGTAAGTTGAAAATACCTCATTTTTCTAATTTTTAAGACTTACTCCCCCCCTCCCAACTACCCCAAAGAGAGCAAATAAGTTCCGATTATGTCAATCATGTATCTGGGACTTGCGCTTATTTTTCCCATCAAGTTTCATCCCGATCCCTCTACTCTAAGTGTTTTCCAAGATTTTAGGTTTCCCCCCTCCAACTCCCCCCAATGTCATCAGACCCAGTCGGGATTTAAAATAAGAGCTCTGAGACACAATATCATTCCAAACATCAAATTTCATTAAGATCCAATCACCCGCTCATAAGTTAAAAATACTTCATTTTTCTATTTTTCCGAATTAACCGGCCCCTTCTCCCCCCCCCCCCCCAGATGGTCAAATCGGGAAAACGACTATTTCTAATTTAATCTGGTCCGGTCCCTGATACGCTTGCCAAATTTCATCGTCCTAGCTTACCTGGAAGTGCCTAAAGTAGCAAAACCGGGACTTTAGGTTTTCCCCCTCCAACTCCCCCCAATGTCATCAGATCCGGTCGGGATTAAAAATAAGAGCTCTAAGACACAATATCATTCCAAACATCGAATTTCATTAAGATCCAAATACCCGCTGATAAGTTAAAAATACTTCATTTTTTCTATTTTTTGCGAATTAACCGGGCCCCCACTCCCCCCCAGATGGTCAAATCGGGAAAACGACTATTTCTAATTTAATCTGGTCCGGTCCCTGATACGCTTGCCAAATTTCATCGTCCTAGCTTACCTGGAAGTGCCTAAAGTAGCAAAACCGGGACCGACAGACAGACAGACAGACCGACACACAGACCCACAGAATTGGCGACTGCTATATGTCACTTGGTTAATACCAAGTGCCATAAAAAAGTTTTACCAGAAAATCGCTAATTTCAAGTAGAAAGATATATTATTTTCAAAATACTTTTTTTCACAACCATTCCCTATGGAAATACCATTCCTAATAAGACTTGGGCTTTTGCTTAGTTGTAGTTCACAAGGAAATCGTCCAATAAATATTCGTCTTTGTGATCTCATTGAAAAGTCGACCCAATAGCAACCCATTCACGAGAAAAAAAACACACAAATTAAAAGATTTTTTTTCAGTTTGCTGACATCCTATTAATGCCCGAAGAGGGACTGGCCATACTTAAAGAAGCCTCATATACTGCAGTGATCAGTAGACTGGTCATTCACGGGATTGACATAGATACAACTTTAGAAGATTTAGAAGCACCACCCCTAAGCGAAGAAGACGTAGAATCGGACCCATAGACTAAATATGAATCACAAAAAAATGAAATCATTTCTAAAAAATAACTTGCATAAAAAACTGATCTTTTTATTGTTTGAATAAATTGGAATTTGTTTTATATATGTTGTTCTATATTTATTTAAAAAACCTAGTCTGAGGTTTTTTTTAACACTTTTTTGAAAAAATATAGAATATAAACCTCACCCCGCTGCCAGCGGGGCTCATGGAGCTTCGCTCTATAGATAATGTTACCTGTAAGCAAGCCCACTTTACGCATTTTTACTTTCATAATTTTTAATTATATTAATTTTTTAATTTTATCCTTATCTTTTGACATAGATTCTTGAATGACTTCCATTTCTTCTCATCAAATTCATGGAAAACGTTTTAAATACGTATTTAAATTGCGCATCGTTGTCTGTGCCCAAAGGACTGGGAACTAATTAAAAGTCAATAGCTAAGTTCATGAATGTGAAATCATCATTGATGACTGTCACAGTGTAAAAATATTTTCCCTTTACTATAGGGTTCCATGCAAAATCTGTTTGCTACAATTGTTATGCATATTGTAAATTGTTTTCTTATCATGCTTCCTTCTCAAACATGTTTCCTTCTTAAATCGTAAGTTAAAAATACCTAATTTTTATAATCTTTCAGAATTAACCCTCGCCCCCACTCCCCCAAAGAGACCGGATCCACCCTTCCAACTCCCCCGAATGTCACAGGATCTGGTCGGAATTTGAAATTAGAACTTTATAGCACAAGATCCTTCTAAATATCAAATTTAATTAAGATCTGGTTACCCTTTCGTAAGTTACAAATACCTCAATTTTAAATCTAAGCGTTTCCCATCATTTTAGGTCTCCCCACCCCAAACTTCCCCCAATGTCACCAGATCCGGTCAGGATTTAAAATAAGAGCTTTGAGCCACGATATCCTTCTAAAAATCAAATTTCATGGAGATCCAATCACCTGTTCGTAAGTTAAAAATACCTCATTTTTTCTAATTTTTCAGGATTAACCCCCCCCCCCCCAACTACCCAAAAGAGAGCGGATCCGTTCCGTTTATGTCAATCATCTATCTAGGACTTGTGTTTATTTTTCCCACCATGTTTCATCCCGATCCCTCCACTCTAAGTGTTTTCCAAGTTTTAGGTTTCCCCCTCCCAACTCACCGCCCCCATCGCCAGATCCGGTCGGGATTTAAAATAAGAGCTCTAAGACACGATATCCTTCTAAACATCAAATTTCATTGAGATCCGATCACCCGTTCGTAAGTTGAAAATACCTCATTTTTCTAATTTTTAAGACTTACTCCCCCCCCCCCAACTACCCCTAAGAGAGCAAATAAGTTCCGATCATGTCAATCATGTATCTAGGACTTGCGCTTATTTTTCCCATCAAGTTTCATCCCGATCCCTCTACTCTAAGTGTTTTCCAAGATTTTAGGTTTCCCCCCTCCAACTCCCCCCAATGTCATCAGACCCAGTCGCGATTTAAAATAAGAGCTCTGAGACACAATATCATTCCAAACATCAAATTTCATTAAGATCCAATCACCCGCTCATAAGTTAAAAATACTTCATTTTTTCTATTTTTCCGAATTAACCGGCCCCTTCTCCCCCCCCCCAGATGGTCAAATCGGGAAAACGACTATTTCTAATTTAATTTGGTCCGGTCCCTGATACGCTTGCCAAATTTCATCGTCCTAGCTTACCTGGAAGTGCCTAAAGTAGCAAAACCGGGACTTTAGGTTTTCCCCCTCCAACTCCCCCCAATGTCATCAGATCCGGTCGGGATTAAAAATAAGATCTCTAAGACACAATATCATTCCAAACATCAAATTTCATTAAGATCCAAATACCCGCTGATAAGTTAAAAATACTTCATTTTTTCTATTTTTTGCGAATTAACCGGGCCCCCACTCCCCCCCCCAGATGGTCAAATCGGGAAAACGACTATTTCTAATTTAATCTGGTCCGGTCCCTGATACGCTTGCCAAATTTCATCGTCCTAGCTTACCTGGAAGTGCCTAAAGTAGCAAAACCGGGACCGACAGACAGACCGACAGACAGACCGACAGAATTGGCGACTGCTATATGTCACTTGGTTAATACCAAGTGCCATAAAAAAGTTTTACCAGAAAATCGCTAATTTCAAGTAGAAAGATATATTATTTTCAAAATACTTTTTTTCACAACCATACCCTATGGAAATACCATTCCTAATAAGACTTGGGCTTTTGCTTTGTTGTAGTTCACAAGGAAATCGTCCAATAAATATTCGTCTTTGTGATCTCATTGAAAAGTCGACCCAATAGCAACCCATTCACGAGAAAAAAAACACACAAATTAAAAGATTTTTTTTTCAGTTTGCTGACATCCTATTAATGCCCGAAGAGGAACTGGCCATACTTAAAGAAGCCTCATATACTGCAGTGATCAGTAGACTGGTCATTCACGGGATTGACATAGATACAACTTTAGAAGATTTAGAAGCACCACCCCTAAGCGAAGAAGACGTAGAATCGGACCCATAGACTAAATATGAATCACAAAAAAATGAAATCATTTCTAAAAAATAACTTGCATAAAAAACTGATCTTTTTATTGATTGAATAAATTGGAATTTGTTTTATATATGTTGTTCTATATTTATTTAAAAAACCTAGTCTGAGGTTTTTTTTAACACTTTTTTGAAAAAATATAGAATATAAACCTCACCCCGCTGCCAGCGGGGCTCATGGAGCTTCGCTCTATAGATAATGTTACCTGTAAGCAAGCCCACTTTACGCATTTTTACTTTCATAATTTTTAATTATATTAATTTTTTAATTTTATCCTTATCTTTTGACATAGATTCTTGAATGACTTCCATTTCTTCTCATCAAATTCATGGAAAACGTTTTAAATACGTATTTAAATTGCGCATCGTTGTCTGTGCCCAAAGGACTGGGAACTAATTAAAAGTCAATAGCTAAGTTCATGAATGTGAAATCATCATTGATGACTGTCACAGTGTAAAAATATTTTCCCTTTACTATAGGGTTCCATGCAAAATCTGTTTGCTACAATTGTTATGCATATTGTAAATTGTTTTCTTATCATGCTTCCTTCTCAAACATGTTTCCTTCTTAAATCGTAAGTTAAAAATACCTAATTTTTATAATCTTTCAGAATTAACCCTCGCCCCCACTCCCCCAAAGAGACCGGATCCACCCTTCCAACTCCCCCGAATGTCACAGGATCTGGTCGGAATTTGAAATTAGAACTTTATAGCACAAGATCCTTCTAAATATCAAATTTAATTAAGATCTGGTTACCCTTTCGTAAGTTACAAATACCTCAATTTTAAATCTAAGCGTTTCCCATCATTTTAGGTCTCCCCACCCCAAACTTCCCCCAATGTCACCAGATCCGGTCAGGATTTAAAATAAGAGCTTTGAGCCACGATATCCTTCTAAAAATCAAATTTCATGGAGATCCAATCACCTGTTCGTAAGTTAAAAATACCTCATTTTTTCTAATTTTTCAGGATTAACCCCCCCCCCCCAACTACCCAAAAGAGAGCGGATCCGTTCCGTTTATGTCAATCATCTATCTAGGACTTGTGTTTATTTTCCCACCATGTTTCATCCCGATCCCTCCACTCTAAGTGTTTTCCAAGTTTTAGGTTTCCCCCTCCCAACTCACCGCCCCCATCGCCAGATCCGGTCGGGATTTAAAATAAGAGCTCTAAGACACGATATCCTTCTAAACATCAAATTTCATTGAGATCCGATCACCCGTTCGTAAGTTGAAAATACCTCATTTTTCTAATTTTTAAGACTTACTCCCCCCCCCCCCAACTACCCCTAAGAGAGCAAATAAGTTCCGATCATGTCAATCATGTATCTAGGACTTGCGCTTATTTTTCCCATCAAGTTTCATCCCGATCCCTCTACTCTAAGTGTTTTCCAAGATTTTAGGTTTCCCCCCTCCAACTCCCCCCAATGTCATCAGACCCAGTCGGGATTTAAAATAAGAGCTCTGAGACACAATATCATTCCAAACATCAAATTTCATTAAGATCCAATCACCCGCTCATAAGTTAAAAATACTTCATTTTTTCTATTTTTCCGAATTAACCGGCCCCCTTCTCCCCCCCCCCCCCCAGATGGTCAAATCGGGAAAACGACTATTTCTAATTTAATCTGGTCCGGTCCCTGATACGCTTGCCAAATTTCATCGTCCTAGCTTACCTGGAAGTGCCTAAAGTAGCAAAACCGGGACTTTAGGTTTTCCCCCTCCAACTCCCCCCAATGTCATCAGATCCGGTCGGGATTAAAAATAAGATCTCTAAGACACAATATCATTCCAAACATCAATTTCATTAAGATCCAAATACCCGCTGATAAGTTAAAAATACTTCATTTTTTCTATTTTTTGCGAATTAACCGGGCCCCCACTCCCCCCCCCAGATGGTCAAATCGGGAAAACGACTATTTCTAATTTAATCTGGTCCGGTCCCTGATACGCTTGCCAAATTTCATCGTCCTAGCTTACCTGGAAGTGCCTAAAGTAGCAAAACCGGGACCGACAGACAGACCGACAGAATTGGCGACTGCTATATGTCACTTGGTTAATACCAAGTGCCATAAAAAAGTTTTACCAGAAAATCGCTAATTTCAAGTAGAAAGATATATTATTTTCAAAATACTTTTTTTCACAACCATTCCCTATGGAAATACCATTCCTAATAAGACTTGGGCTTTTGCTTAGTTGTAGTTCACAAGGAAATCGTCCAATAAATATTCGTCTTTGTGATCTCATTGAAAAGTCGACCCAATAGCAACCATTCACGAGAAAAAAAACACACAAATTAAAAGATTTTTTTTCAGTTTGCTGACATCCTATTAATGCCCGAAGAGGAACTGGCCATACTTAAAGAAGCCTCATATACTGCAGTGATCAGTAGACTGGTCATTCACGGGATTGACATAGATACAACTTTAGAAGATTTAGAAGCACCACCCCTAAGCGAAGAAGACGTAGAATCGGACACATAGACTAAATATGAATCACAAAAAAAATGAAATCATTTCTAAAAAATAACTTGCATAAAAAACTGATCTTTTTATTGTTTGAATAAATTGGAATTTGTTTTATATATGTTGTTCTATATTTATTTAAAAAAACCTAGTCTGAGGTTTTTTTTAACACTTTTTTGAAAAAATATAGAATATAAACCTCACCCCGCTGCCAGCGGGGCTCATGGAGCTTCGCTCTATAGATAATGTTACCTGTAAGCAAGCCCACTTTACGCATTTTTACTTTCATAATTTTTAATTATATTAATTTTTTAATTTTATCCTTATCTTTTGACATAGATTCTTGAATGACTTCCATTTCTTCTCATCAAATTCATGGAAAACGTTTTAAATACGTATTTAAATTGCGCATCGTTGTCTGTGCCCAAAGGACTGGGAACTAATTAAAAGTCAATAGCTAAGTTCATGAATGTGAAATCATCATTGATGACTGTCACAGTGTAAAAATATTTTCCCTTTACTATAGGGTTCCATGCAAAATCTGTTTGCTACAATTGTTATGCTATTGTAAATTGTTTTCTTATCATGCTTCCTTCTCAAACATGTTTCCTTCTTAAATCGTAAGTTAAAAATACCTAATTTTTATAATCTTTCAGAATTAACCCTCGCCCCCACTCCCCCAAAGAGACCGGATCCACCCTTCCAACTCCCCCGAATGTCACAGGATCTGGTCGGAATTTGAAATTAGAACTTTATAGCACAAGATCCTTCTAAATATCAAATTTAATTAAGATCTGGTTACCCTTTCGTAAGTTACAAATACCTCAATTTTAAATCTAAGCGTTTCCCATCATTTTAGGTCTCCCCACCCCAAACTTCCCCCAATGTCACCAGATCCGGTCAGGATTTAAAATAAGAGCTTTGAGCCACGATATCCTTCTAAAAATCAAATTTCATGGAGATCCAATCACCTGTTCGTAAGTTAAAAATACCTCATTTTTTCTAATTTTTCAGGATTAACCCCCCCCCCCCCAACTACCCAAAAGAGAGCGGATCCGTTCCGTTTATGTCAATCATCTATCTAGGACTTGTGTTTATTTTTCCCACCATGTTTCATCCTGATCCCTCCACTCTAAGTGTTTTCCAAGTTTTAGGTTTCCCCCTCCCAACTCACCGCCCCCATCGCCAGATCCGGTCGGGATTTAAAATAAGAGCTCTAAGACACGATATCCTTCTAAACATCAAATTTCATTGAGATCCGATCACCCGTTCGTAAGTTGAAAATACCTCATTTTTCTAATTTTTAAGACTTACTCCCCCCCCCCAACTACCCCTAAGAGAGCAAATAAGTTCCGATCATGTCAATCATGTATCTAGGACTTGCGCTTATTTTTCCCATCAAGTTTCATCCCGATCCCTCTACTCTAAGTGTTTTCCAAGATTTTAGGTTTCCCCCCTCCAACTCCCCCCAATGTCATCAGACCCAGTCGGGATTTAAAATAAGAGCTCTGAGACACAATATCATTCCAAACATCAAATTTCATTAAGATCCAATCACCCGCTCATAAGTTAAAAATACTTCATTTTTTCTATTTTTCCGAATTAACCGGCCCCTTCTCCCCCCCCCCAGATGGTCAAATCGGGAAAACAACTATTTCTAATTTAATCTGGTCCGGTCCCTGATACGCTTGCCAAATTTCATCGTCCTAGCTTACCTGGAAGTGCCTGAAGTAGCAAAACCGGGACTTTAGGTTTTCCCCCTCCAACTCCCCCCAATGTCATCAGATCCGGTCGGGATTAAAAATAAGAGCTCTAAGACACAATATCATTCCAAACATCAAATTTCATTAAGATCCAATCACCCGCTCATAAGTTAAAAATACTTCATTTTTTCTATTTTTCCGAATTAACCGGCCCCTACTCCCCCCCCCCCAGATGGTCAAATCGGGAAAACGACTATTTCTAATTTAATCTGGTCCGGTCCCTGATACGCTTGCCAAATTTCATCGTCCTAGCTTACCTGGAAGTGCCTAAAGTAGCAGAACCGGGACTTTAGGTTTTCCCCCTCCAACTCCCCCCAATGTCATCAGATCCGGTCGCGATTTAAAATAAGAGCTCTAAGACACAATATCATTCCAAACATCAAATTTCATTAAGATCCAATCACCCGCTCATAAGTTAAAAATACTTCATTTTTTCTATTTTTCCGAATTAACCGGCCCCCCACTCCCCCCCAGATGGTCAAATCGGGAAAACGACTATTTATAATTTAATCTGGTCCGGTCCCTGATACGCTTGCCAAATTTCATCGTCCTAGCTTACCTGGAAGTGCCTAAAGTAGCAAAACCGGGACCGACAGACAGACCGACAGACCGACAGACAGAATTGGCGACTCCTATATGTCACTTGGTTAATACCAAGTGCCATAAAAAGAAGAAAACTATGTAAATATTTCGGTCAAGACCTAAACTTAACCGTCTTCAGTACGAATTAAATAATAGAAAATATAGATAAGAGCCCACAGGACAATATACAAAAAAACAAATCTTAAAACAAACACTAAAATTAAAAGAAGACGAAAAAGGATAACGAAAAAGATAACGGGTAACGAAAGGATAACGATGAAAGGGTAACTGAATAAAAGATCCGATAGTGAATGGCAATTTAAACTTTCATTTTATGTAAGGCTTTTTAAAGGCTAATCGCTTACCAGGCATGGTATTATCAAAGATTCCATAAGGTTGCGAAATATGGGTATGTGGATGGATATAAAAAAGATCGTAGTTAATAAGTTCATTATAATTAGGAAAGTTTCCCCAGTATCTCTATTGATTTCACGACTTTACAATTATTTTTTCGTTTTTTCATGGTTAGCCAGTGTTGTCTCAGAAATTATTAATTCTGGGTTTCAGAGCGGGATGATTTTTGGTATTAGTTAAAACTATGAATGGGTCATTATTCGTTCTAATCCATGTTCTCAAAATTACAAAATTGCGGAGATAAATCAACTATAACCTCTAAAGTTTAGAGGTTACAGTCGTTTTTCTCCCTCTTAAATGAACGGACATTGACTAAATAGCAGGTCACTGGTTCTGTTTTACTTGTGAGTCATAGATGTGAGATGATTCGCGTAAATAAGATTAGTAACCCCAAGAGCTATGTCTGAGAATTCCTCGCGAGCTATCAAAAGCTTGCAGTCGACGATTTCTTGATATCTGCTCTAAATAAACGACCAGAACCTTAAATTTTGGCATGTTCGGCATGTTGGCATTAAGTTTGGCATGTTAGCGCTACCCGGAAATTACATGGGTTTGTCAACAATGTTGCCATATCCGGGTTGTAGCGGTAGCTAGCAACCTAGTAAGGGACGATCAAGTCCAAAACCAAGAAATATAATAACCCATAACTCCTGAAAATAGTACATGTAAGACCACGGGCTTACTGAGTCATGAATCAACGAACAATTAATATTAGAAAATAATTAATTAACAATTAAAAAAGATACGGCAGAAGTAATAAATCAAGAACAGAGGAAACTCCCATTCGATAAGCTGCACTCGCTTATCCTGATTTCATTTCAGCTCAAAGACAAACAAATTGCATCAAATGCCATTTACCTTTTGGGAGCACGGATCCACCCTCATTTTTTGCTCCTTTTTTCGTCGATTGGATATTGAATTTATAAATTCTACGTAATTCGATTATTTGACATTTAATTCGACAGTTGATTCTTTGGAATTCAATATTTAATATTCGATTATTTGCTACAATTCTGCAGTAATTGAGCAAAGTTTAGTTTTTTATCGGTAAGTATGACTATAGTTTGGCCCGGGAACTAGATTTAACTGATAAAGATGAACACACCTTTTCGATTTCCTGCTTCAGCTCAGACTCCATTTTGGAAATTTGTTGCTGTAACTGTCTTAAATCTACAGCCATCATTGACAATTGCCTCTCTTTTTCTTCTGCCAAACATTCAGCATTTTGTCGGGCTGATTTTTCTTCTATCAAATTGTTCTGAAGACCTTTAAATACCGAAAATGTAGTTGTACAAGTTATCAAATATTAAAATGTTTAATATATAATAATATTATGTTTAATATATTTAATAAATATATATATATATATATATATATATATATATATATATATATATATATAACATCAACCAAAAATGTACGCAGAAAATTTTTTGGGGGTGAGGGGAGCAACAATAAATTTTTTTTTCATATAATTTGAATAAAAATACTCGGAAATTTGGAAAAATTTGGGAGCTCAGGGAAGACACGGGCCCTGAGGCCCCCATCCCCTATGTACCTTCATGTTATCTACGTGCCGATATCATCAGTCTACTCTACATTATTTAGTTATCTCCGTCGTCTTTCTCAAATGCTCACCCGTGTATCTCTTAATATTGTAGCCTATTTCCAAAAGGCGTAAGTATCCACGAAGGATTCAAATTCCAAATCTGATTCGGGATCAACTTTCCAAACTGATATCCAACATTAAACTTTTCCTCTGAACATATACTTTCTGTCTGGTCCTCCTTATACCTACACGCATCTTTAGTAAGTTTTGGTGCTACATCCATCTTTGGCTGATCTTTCGATGCTTATACTGAGACAATCACTCAAAAGGAAAATCCGCAGTAAAACATAGTTTTAAACAAAGTAGGCAAAATAGTAGGCAAAATTAGGAAAAGGGCATTGTCAATTGAATGCTAACCAGATTTCATAATTTCATTGTTGTTCTATAGTTGGTATTTAACAGACTAGACATTAAAATTCCTGATTTGACTTCATAACCTTCGAAAGTAAGCTAAATAAGAAGATGATAAAAGAATTTTAAAATAAAGAACGGGCAAGTTCAAATACAATAATTATAAAAACTGTGAAAAATAACGGCTTTTAATTAAGGCTTTTTTATACCAACGAAAATACAAAAATTTCAATAATAATACCTAAAATAGATATTTTCACAATCTGGAGGTAGGGGAAGGGGGATCCAAAGGGCAATAAACAGTCTTTCTTGCGCCAAAAAAAACACCAACAACAGAAATTGTTGCAGTTACCAGGAAGAGTTGTATTAAAGTCCAGTTTTTTAGATAAATTTCATTATTTGCACTGTAAGTACAAAACGAGCATCATTTTTTATTCTCAATTGTTTCCTTCCCTTTTAGTATTTAGCTCTCTTTTCCTTGTTTTATATCTGAATAGACATCCAAAATTATAGAAGAGTCATCGCAATAAGCGAACCGATAAACAGTCATAAGGGACCTAACAAGAATGGTGGCAATCTATAGTTGCATAGGAGAAAGATATCTGAATAGCTGGTTTTGCCAGCCTCAAACACCTTAGAAAAGCATTGTTGGTGGTATGATAATAAAAAGCGCTGCCATCAAAAACACTTGCCGTAAATTATCTTATTAATTATTATTTTATCAATTATTATTATCTTATTAATTAATCGGTAAAATGTAATTAATTATATAATTAATATGTCTACGGTCTTGCCTTTTGAAGTAATGACATGTCATTTCTTGTCCCGGTCTTTATATAGGGGGACAGGGTTCCACATTAGAGCTTCAATATGATAAACAACTCTGCTCAAATAACAGACAATCTTAGGTAAGCAAATATCTTTATTGTTTAAAGGCAATAAGAGAAAAGACACATTTTATAATTCTTGGAAACACCAAGAATCATCGGGAAACCGATACTGAAAAATTACGGAAATACCAAAAATATTTGCAAAGGGTGCGTTTATACTTTATACAATGTTGTAGACCCAACACTTAGATACAAAGTAGCATAATCTTAATCTTTGGATTTTTTTTTCTAAGTAAATTAAAATATGAGGATATTTCAAGCCAGTGAAAGTGCCACGTTGTTGTTCTTCATCAGTTTTTTTCTAATCTTATTTTTTCCTCAGTAAGTTAAATATAGCTACTACTACTAACAACTTGCCGCAGCACCAAGCCGCCTGAGGCCAACAGAGCTACGCCTTCTCCTCCCCCATCCCAACCTATTCAAATCCTCCCTATTTACATCCTCCCAGGAGGATCCCACTTTCCTTAAATCTTTCTGTATGACATCCTCCAAACCCAACCGCGGACGACCTGCTTTCCGTTTAGCCCTTGACGTTGGCCAAAAAGGACATATTCGGTAATATGTCACCTTTCATCCGCAGAACATGCCCAAACCATCTCAAAAGAATGTAAAAACGGATTAAATAAAAATGGACTAAATACAAACTTATACAAAAATTATAGAAAATTAAAAGTAATATTTGAAGTAAAAAGTTGATTTTTTTATGGAACAAAATTATGTACATAAACTTTATAAGAAAGCTCCATTCTGAAAACAGCGACAAAGTTACTTGGCAGATTTCTAATGACCACAAGAATCAACCCTTTCTAAACGTAAGGATTAGAATCGCAGCTTCAGAGTACTTTGCTAATGTTCAAGAACCCTCGCAGAAGTGCCGGAATAGCCCTTATATACGAACAGATTAATTGCCATTTCAAGGGAACTCCCGTTGCTCTACGAGCTAAGGGTGCTTAAATATTCTGTAGGACTGTGGAAGATGGACGAGTTCATTTTATCTTAAAATGCAAGAATATATCCCACAATTGGGTGATTTTGGGGGAAGGGAAGAGGGGTTAGAGGAAAAATTATTACACAAGCAACTGACACAGTAAATTTCAGGACAGAA
The DNA here is from genome assembly GCF_032884065.1 of Artemia franciscana. Classification (NCBI taxonomy): domain Eukaryota; kingdom Metazoa; phylum Arthropoda; class Branchiopoda; order Anostraca; family Artemiidae; genus Artemia; species Artemia franciscana. The sequence goes on along the minus strand of NC_088880.1, from coordinate 33,161,587 downwards.
GCTTAAAAATTTTGGTGTCGTTTATTATTTGGGTTGGGACGGGGATTAGTAAGGTTAGCCAGAGCAGACCAAGGTCTCCAAATAGGCACCTAGAGAAATCCGTAAAGGTAAATAGAAATATTATGCGCAAAAGCAAAAGGGTGGCTCGTTTCCAAGCTCTTCAAAGGATCCATCCCTTCCAGGCTGAAGAACCAAGAAACCGAGATCTTCACCTAACGGTTTAGACTGCAAAGTCTGATACTGGATCCTTTACCTTTTTGACACTTATACTAGTTGTACCTTATTGGTTTCCCCCCCCCCCAAAAAAAAAGTCATGAAACCCACTTAGTGCCCTCGCGGTTACTTGTTATTTTTCTTTGTGTTGATTTTGTTTTTGCTTGGTCTTATCTTTTGTTTTCTAATGCTCAGCATATGACTTTGCAAGCTTCTTAAGTAAATCTAAAACCAGCTAATAGCGGCCTGTTAATTGGCCCAATATTCAAATTTTTTATAAAGCTTCGGCATTAGTTCTAACATAGCTTCTAAAAAACTTAAAAGCAAATTAAGAGACTTACCCTTAACCTCTTCTGTATTCTCTTCCTCTCGGAGTCCGGCTTTCGCTCTTTTAGTTTGTGTGTGAGAGTCAACCTCCGCATGATACTTCTGCGTCATCGACCTTAGTTCATAATCTAAAGAAGCACCTTTCTTTTCAAGCCGAACCACTTCCTCGGCCAACCTTCGACTCTCTTCAACTGCATGCTTCTCTTTATCACTGAGCCTCTCAACCTCATTTTGAAGTAATACTTTTTGTTTCTCTAGTTCAAGAGACCTTTTAGCCTCCTGAGACCGACCTGATCGTTCATTATCCACAATCGAATTCAGTGAAGATATTTCAACTTCGAGTTGATCGCGTGTTTTCTGAAGACAGGAAAATCGTTCCATCAGATCTTCTATTGCTTGCTCTTTATTTACAAGATTTAAGTTTGCGTCAGCAAACTGTCTTCGAGTCTTGTTATGACTATCTGATTCAGCTTTTAACTTCTCATTTAATTCTCCAACCTGAAATGACAAAATTTAAATAACATTAAAACAAAAATTATTAAAAAATAAAACATTAATGTTAAAAAACAACATTAAAATAAAATGCTGTGAGCCGAAAGACGAACGTTTTATATATAGTTTCCGTTTTTTATTTTTTATTTTTTTTCTGAAGGTTGATGCAAAGAAAATAAGAGATTACTGTCCAATAATTATGTTGTCAAAGCATGCTTTAACTTCGTTAGTTTACGTCAGTGACCCTTTTTAATAAGCAAATCACATTATCTCTAAAGAAAAATATGATTTCCTCGGAAGTCAAGTTACATTATTTTTTAAGTAAATAAAACTTTTTGAAGAGACAAGATCTGACCCTTTTAGAACTTGATCTGTTCCATTGAATCCTAAGTAAAAGTTTACTCACCTAAAGAGGGCAAAAAATCTACCAATAGCTTTTCACGAGTAGACTCTATTTCACCTTTCACTGACTCTCAACAATTTTAGGCTCTTTTAGTGCTCATTACCTTAAATCTTTTTCACAGTTAAAAAAAAGTTTGAAAGAATAGAAAGATAAGTCTACAAACCAAGATTAGAATATTGGAAGCTACAGCGATGACTGTACAGTGCTGACAGTGGTCAAATATGGCTCTGAAGCATGGGCACTCCGAAAAGCATATGAAAATTTACTAGATGTTTTCCAGAGAAATTGCCTACGGATTGTTCTGGGTACCAGGCTGACTGACCGTATTTCAAACAGTAGGTTGTACGAAAAGTGTGGTTCAATCCCGCTTTCTGGGGCTATAATGAAAGAAAGGTTGAGATGGCTAGGCCACGTTCTACGGATGAAGGATGACAGATTACCGAAGATTGTCCTTTTTGGCCAACCGTCTGGGGCTACACGGAAAGCAGGTCGTCCTTGTCTGGGTAGGGAGGATGTCATAAATAAAGATTTAAAGGAAATGGGAACTTCTTGGGAGGGTGTAAAGAGGGAGGCTTTAAATAGATTAGGTTGGAGGAGGAGCGTGCGTAGCTGTGTTGGCCTCAGGCGGCTTGGTGCTGCAGTGAGTTATTAGTAGTAGTAGTAGTAGTAGTAGTATGTCCAGCGAGATAAGGTGGTGATGAGCCTCCTGGAGAAAATCTCACTGGTGGTGTGACATGACTATGGCTTAGCATCCCAAGTTAGCCTACCCAGTCCTGATCAACTCCTTTCTCGAACGCATCTATGGTTTGAGATTGGATGGTGTAGGCTGTTCCAGTGAGCGACAGCGTGTACAGAGAAGTGCTGGCGCTCACGTCTATGGCAACGGGGGACTTGCAGCTTCTTTGTGCCACCTCTTGTTGTACTTGCAAGGAATGAAGAGAAAACTTGACTTGAGAGGTCATTTTCTAGCAGTTTACGAGTAGCGATTGCGTCTCTTCTCTTCCTTCGATAGACTAGGTTTGGGGAGTTTGAGGGACATAAGGCGTTTCTCATACGGCTTGTCTCACAAAGCTGTTATGAGCTTCGTTGCTCGCCTTTGGACACTCTCGAGCGCTTTAACGTCTATTTTATAATGGTGAGACGCAAGGGTCATTCCAAATTCCAGGTGGACGTACAATAGTTTTATACAGCTTCCTAACCACACACGGCTTCCTTTCGTTTTATGAGCACTAGTGCTCGGTTTCCTTTAGCAACTTGAGCTCGTGTGTGGCTGTGGAACTTAAGTTCGTTATCGAAAATAACCCCAGGTCCTATCCCTCACTTACAGCTTCAAATAGGTAATCTCCAATATGGTAAGGTCGTCTAGGGTTGTCGTGTTCAAGATTGCAGGACTTTGCAATTTGACACGTTAAACTGCAAACCCCACTCAGATGACCATCTAGATAGTTCATTAAAATCTACTTGCATAGTTGAGTAATTGGGGCTAATTTAGCCCTGTCCTAAGAGCTTGTAATCACCAGCATATGGTGTCAGTGGGTTTTTTAGATGAGTTGTACAGTCGATAATATGAGCAACGTAGGCCCCAGGATTGTACCCTGTGGAACTCCACTAATGAGAGGAATTTCATCAGAATTAACAGTCTTACCAGTGGCGTCATAAACTACTACCCTCTGAGTTCTTCCAGTAAGAGAACTGGAAGAACTGGAGTTCTTCCAGTTGCATTCAATCCATGCAACTATATCTTCAAGCACCCTGTATGCTTCCAGTTTCAGGAGAAGAAGCTGATGCTGTACTTTATCAAAGGCTTTCGCTTGATCAAGCAATATGATATCCAATGGAAGGCCATCACCCAAGAGTCTGGTCACAAAGTCATACATTCAATGAGGTGTGTTTTGATTGTGCAACCTTTACGGAAACCATGCTGAATTTTTGAGAGTGACTGATTTCTTTCAAGGTGAGAGACCAGAGCGTCATTTATGATGCTCTCAAGGACCTTACACACGACAGAAGTAAGACTTATAAGGCGATAATTATTATCTTGGTCCTTTTTCTCTTTCTTGAAGGTGGGCTTGATGTTGGCCTGCTTCCATTTATTTGGGAGCACTTTGGAAGTGAGTGACATCCCAAACATCAATGCTACTGGCTCAGCAATTTGTTCAACTGTTTTTTTTTTATAGTCTGAGTCGTAGGCTATCTGGTCCAGCCGGTTTGTTCACAACTACTCTTTTAAGCCTTTTCAGATCATCCTCTATACTTATAGTTGCCTTGCACATTGGTTCTCGGATTGGTTGCTCTGGTAAAGTGGATGAAGGGCTTGTTATGGGCTGAGTGGAGGAATTTTAATGTCTAGTCTGTTAAATCCCAATTGTAGAACAACAATGAAATTATGAAATCTAGTTAGCCTTCAATTGACTATGCCTTTTTCCTACTTTTGCCTACTATTTCTGATTTCATAACACTCTTGTCCTGTAAAAAAAACTTAGGCTCCTTAAATGACTAACTTGAATCATTACATAGAAGTGGTAAAAAAAAGTGGTAAAGAATATAGCATTACACAGTCCCTATTGGTGGTGCTGATCTATATTTCATGGACCTTCAGCCCAGAACTGCAATGGAGGGGGACACACCATTCTGCACCTTTCATATATTTCACAGGTTTTTACAGATACCCTTTTGGAGCTGGATAAACTCTTGCGAAGCTTACAGTGTCACACCCCTAAAACCAAGGTCCAAACCAAATAGCCACCGACACTAAGATTCAAATCCTGTTCTCACGGATAAAGGATTTCAAGTGTAGCATGCTAACCACTCGCCTAGGACAGAAATTGCTGTCAAAGTAATTCTGTTGGAGGCTTATACAGATTGTAAATCAGGTTCCAGAGGAAATATTCTAGGGAGGGGGAGAAAAGGGGACTTTCTGGCACAATTTGAAAATTGGTCAGCAATTAAACAAAAAGACAAGCTTTTTCAACTGAAATTAAGGAGCAACATTAAAACTTAAAATAAGCAGGATTTATTCCGTATATGAGGGGTAGCTGTACCTTGTTCAACGCTCGCTCTTTACGCTAAATTTTTGACTTTGCCACAATTCCTTAAGAAAGAATACTCAAACAAAAGGCCCGTTGAGTTTGAAGAACTATTTCCTACATAATAACTTAAACTAGGTACCGTTTTCCCAGAACACAATAATATTAAAACACAACATTAAAACTTGAAATAAGCAGGATTTATATATAAGGGGGAGCTGTACCTTCTTCAACGCTCGCTCTTTACGCTAAATTTTGAATTTGAAGAAGTATTTCCAATACAATACCTCAAATTAGATGCCCTTTTCTCAGACCACACTGCCTTTCAATGACGAACAAATAAACGTTCAAATGGGGCCTCCTCTGATTGGTCACACCAATCATCACTTGGTCTAACCTCCCCGTACATACGACGCGTCACATTGGCTAATGGGGCTTACAATGGGATAATTATCTTGCATGTGCTCTCATTATCTATTGCTTACTGTCTGTTGAATGTACAAGAATAGGTATTTATCAGACTATTGCAATCGCAATTCAAACGCCACTTCTACAACGCAGAACACTGGTATGCAGTACATAGGCTGTTATTTTCGAAGGGCTTAAGTCTATTTCGACCCAAATTGGAATTTCTTCCAATCTTTTGGTTTTTCAACTGTCTAAATTGGTTATAAAGTAGTTAGAGCAAAGTTTTTTATGTAGATCATAGGCTACTTTGTCTAAGATTCAAATTAAACGTCAAATTTATTTGGATCCGTTCTGGAAACTTCGATAAGTAGCCAATTTTTGTTGGTTTTGATACTATTTTGATTATTTAAAAAGTAATTAGAGCCAGATATGTAGAACAGACATTAGATTTTTTTTTCTGATGCAGATAAGTATGCTGTTTTGGTAGAAAGCTGTTGCTTGGACTCACTATAAAGAAAAGGTGAAAACAAAAATACCAATACACATAGTTTTATGTATTTTTGCTTAGTATTTGCTTAGTAGCACTAGATGGCAGTTACCCTTAACTGACTTGTGCTTCCTCTCTTGTCAGTTTCTTGTTTTTCTTATTATCTTTTTCTTATTACATAGCTAATTATTTTTTTTTCTTATTATGGTTTCTCATCAGTTTCTTAGACACAACTATTTCAGCTTTGCTTTCAGTTGTTCTTCCATTTTAAAAATACAGTTGCAGTGGATTAGGCATGTACAATTTTAGTTTGGAGGTGGAGTAGATGGTTTAAATTATTTACTAATAAGAGGCCAACTACTGAAAGTGAAGATATCTTAAATACTTAGATGATAGTTACCTGTTTTTCCAGAGTTGATATCCTGTCAGTCACTTGTTGATTTGACGTCTGCTCCCGCGTTCGACGATTCTGCTCATCTTCTAATCTTTTCCTTGTTTCAAATAAACTTGATTCTAACTTCTTCTTGTTTTCCAATTCATTCTCGTGCTTTCTTTGAGCCTTTGAAAAAAGGAAATAGGAATTAGAATTGAAAAAAGGAAATAAGCCTTGGAAAAACAAACATGGAAAGAATTCAATTCAAGGTTTTCTTGTTTTCCAATTCATTCTCGCGCTTTCTTTGAGCCTTTGAAAAAAGGGAAATAGGAAATAAAAAGAAAAAAAGGAAATGAGTCTTGGAAATTTGGAAAGAATTCAATTCTGACTTCTTCTTGTTTTCCAATTTATCCTCGTGCTTTCTTTGAGCCTTTGAAGAAAAGAAAATGGGTAATAAAAAAGAAAGAAAAGAGCCTCAAAAAAATTTTTGAAAAGAATTCGATTCTAACTTCTTGTTTTCTAGCTTATTCTCGGCTTACTTTAAAAAAAGGAAATAGAAAATAGAAAAAAAGGAAATGAGCCTTGAAAAAAAATGGAGAGAATTTGATTCTAACTTCTTCTTGTTTTCCGATTTATTCTTGTGCTTTTTAAAGCCCTTGAAAAAAGGAAATAGAAAAAAGAATAGAAAAAATAAAACAAAGCTTACAAAAAAAAAAATCAAAAGAATTTAATTCTGACTTGCTCCTGATTTCTAATTAAATTTTCGTGCTTTCTTTACGCCTTTGACAAAAGGAAAAAGTTTGAGATACAAAAACAAATCAATATACAAAAGGAATGAAAAAAAAGTGGGAAGTTAAGCTATAGGCAGGTCCACAATAGGGATAAATCGAGACCCGCGGACGATTTCACTAAATAGTCAAAAGGAAGATGAGAAAAAGGGTAGACTCTCCAGACTGCTCTGGGATGACGTCGCGAAAAATGATTTTGAACATTTCTTGGTTTTATTTGGAGGCGGTGACATCCAAAGCTGGGTGGTGAGAACAGCGTGGAAAGGAGGAGTCTTCTCTAGGACGTGGACCTATGAAGGGTCAAATACCTGAACAAGTTTATGAGTACAGCAGTCCCTTGAAATATTCTTGTGATGTTTTTGATTAAGATAAAATAAAGTTAGTTTTTTTAAGGGGTCTGGGGTCCCCTTTTATAGGGCTCTGCCATGCCTTTGAGGAAAAAAAGTAGAATCACTCTTCAGGACACACTGCAAAACTTCCGGACAATCAAAGATATTCCGGACAATCAAAGATGGAACAATTTCAAAGATAGAAATGCATTACAGAAAAAAATTAAAAGAAAAAAGAATGAATGAAAACCAGCTTCAAGATAAAAAAAAAAAATAGTAAATACTAACACAGTACATTGGTTTGTGATACCATCAAACCAATATCTCTTCTTGAAAACAACCCTTAGTCATATTCATCAGTGGAAACAGGCATTTGAACTTGGCCCAAACTGACCCTATCGTCGACCCTATTTCGGTTAAGCACCACAATGCAGTTTAACTCCTATTAGCCCTCTTGTACCTTATTGTTGTCAATTATAACACAACTCTTATGATTAACTGAAGCAATCAAAGGCAAGTTTAAAACGTAAAAGTTAAAATAACTATTTTCGGGAAAAATAATATTACTTTTCTAAAGATATTACAATTTCAGATATAGCTGGAAAAACAGAGGAAGGGGGAGGGGGCTAGCTGGTCTACTAGTGGCACTTCTCTAGTAGCAATTTGAAATAGTAAAAAAAAAATACTAGACGTAGATAATTTCTAAGACCACTGCTTTTCCATTCACGAAAAATTAAGCAAAAAATAAAGAAAAAAGTTGTTAAAAAAAACAGATACAAAAATAAATAACATATCTTTTGTTGTGTTATTTTTAAAAAACAATTGTTTTTATCTCAATTTTTTCCGTTAAGAAAGGCTCCCAGACGTGGGGCCAAAATATTCAGACTTTTTTTTATTAAAGAGTTGTTTTGTTTTTATTTATTGTTCACTGCTTTGTTGAAATTAAAACCCGTTTTTCTAGTTTAATTTTTCGTAAAAGAAATGTTAATTAATATTTCAATAGTAATTCAATTCATTATAGATATTTATTAAAAAAGCTTATTTATGATTCTCAACCATTCAAAAAGACTCAATTGCATAAATTGGTTCTTTTTTTCTCTCTTTCGTATTGTTTGTTATGTTATTGATGTTACCATGTTCTACTATGACATATTGACGGTACGTGATGTGACTATTTGTCACAAATGACGTTATGTGACGTTGCGTGACAAAAAACGTACGTGACGTTAAGTGATGTGTTTAATATCGATTTAATCCCTTTATCCAAGAATAAACTAATCAGTTTTACAGAGAATGTACTGAGAGGGGTAAAAACAGAAGAGAGAAAAAGTGCACAGTATAAAAAAAACAAGAAAATACTAAATGTTTTATAAGCTAAATGAAATTAATATTTGTGAAACAAAGCTTTTCAGAGAAAACTGAATAGGAATGTTAAAACCTAAAAGAAGCCGAAATGAAGTCATAGAATAAGTCAAAATTTAACCGAAGATATGAATAAATGAAACTTAAAACGAACAGAAATTAAAATGAATAATCGAGTCAAGCTTAAAAGGAAAACAAATTACCAAAAAAGAAAAATTGGGTTGCCCATCCCCCTCAAACAGTCAAAGGGATAGTGTCATCTATAATCTGAAAACGAAAAAAATCTCGAATAATAACATTCAAAGAATAGCATTTCAACTTGCACGGATTATTTTTGCTATATATAATTTTACTAAAAAAAAAATCAACTTACTTCATAAGTCTAATCATGTAATGAATTTTCATCAATATTTTTTCCTATTCAAAAATTCTTTTCTTTCAAATATGTACATTTCAAGTGGCAGATTTTTTACTTATTAATTAAAGATAAAATTTTTGCCATAATAAATTTTTGATTACGTTTAGTGATACTTATATTGACAATAAAAATCTTATTCCGTCGAATGCACGCTTGTGAAGAATTTGAATTCCGTGCCTGAGTAGTGTTATCATATTGTCAAAAAGCACAGTAGTAGTCTGGTGTAAATCAGAAATGAGTAGCAAACGTCAGAGACAATCGCCGAGAAAAGATCTAGATTGCTGCAAAGCATGTGATATATGGTTGTGCATTGAATGCATTGAAATGAGTAAGTTGGAGTATGATTTGTTTAAAAAGATGACACGTCGTCTTCGGTCAATCTGGCATTGTCCTATCTGTAAGCAAAAGAGCTCTGGAACTCAAGGAATAACACCCAATGAGATGAAAGACATAATAAAGAGCGAAATTAGGTGTTCATTTTGAACAATCGAAACAAAACTTCAAGATAAATTTGAAAAACTACTAAAACCAATAAGTGATCGATTAACAAAGATGGAAAAAGAAGTTTCTGCCAAATGTTCTGTTGAGGATGTAGAGAAGCACGACACTACATCGCTCAAAGTCGAATTTGATAACCTTAGTGAAAAATTGAAAAACGAAATAAATAGCAAAGAAACAGCTGATGATATACTGGAAGATTTAATCATGAAGCAGAAAAATTTAGTTGTATTCGGAATCCAAGAAGATCAAAACTGTACTAATAAGAGGAGTCAAAATGAGGTTGATTTAAAGCTCCTGAATCAAGTAATTTTGCAGAACTGCCCTGTCAATTGTTCATTAACAGTTCGTTTGGGAAGACTGAATAACAGAAAATGTCGTCCGATCAAACTATTTTTCCTTAGCCCCATAGAACGTGATGCTGCTTCTTCCTTCTTGAGTGGCAATCTAAACAGCATAAAATCCTCATATCCCGACTTTTAATTTTTCTCATGATTGCCCAAAACTGGAGCTTGCTCAAAAGAAAAGGCATAATGCTCTAAAAGAGGAACTTAACCAAAAAGTGGCAGCCGGAGAAGTTCTATCGTAGACGTAGACAATTTCTAAGACCACTGCTTTTCCATTCACGAAAAATTAAGCAATAAAAAAAAGTTGCTTTTAAAAAAAATAACAAATACAAAAATAAATAACATATCTTTTGTTGTTTTATTTTTTAAAAACAATTGATTTTTTTCTTTTATTTCAATTTTTTCCGTTAAGAAAGGCTCCCAGACATGGGGCCGAAATATTCGGATTTTTTTTTATCAAAGAGTTGTTTTGTTTTTATTTATTGTTCACTGCTTTGTTGAAATTAAAACCCGCTTTTCTAGTTTAATTTTTCGTAAAAAATGTTAATTATTATTTCAATAGTATTTCAATTCATTATAGATATTTATAGATATTATAGATATTTAAGATATTATAATTAATATTATAATAAATAAGCTTTTTATGATATATTAATCATAAAAACCTTATTTATGATTCTAAACCATTCAAAAAGACCCAATTGCATAAATTGGTCCTTCTTTTTTCTCTTTCGTTTTGTTTGTTATGTTATTGATGTTACCACTTTCTACTATGACATATTGACGTTACGTGATGCGACTATTTGTCACAAATGACGTTGTGTGACGTGTTTAAAAAGTGATGTGTTTAATATCGATTTAATCCCTTTATCCAAGAATAAACTAATCAGTTTTACAGAGAATGTACTGAGAGGGGTAGAAACAGAAGAGAGAAAAAGTGCGCAGTATAAAAAAAACAGGAAAATACTAAATGTTTTATAAGCTAAATGAAATTAACATTTATGAAACAAAGAAACAAACCTAAAAGTAGCCGAAATGAGGTCATAGAATAGGTCAAAATTTAACCGAAGATATGAATAAATGAAACTTAAACGAACAGGAGTTAAAATGAATAATCGAGCCAAGCTTAAAAGGAAAACAAATTACCAAAAAATGAAAATTAGGTTGTCCAACCCCCTCAAACAGTCAAAAGGATAGCGTCATCTATAATCTGAAAACGAAAAAATTTTGAATTACAATATTCAAAGAATACTATTTCAACTTACACGGATTATTTTTGTTATATATAATTTTACTGAAAAAAATAATCAAATTTACTTCATAAGTCTAATCATGTAACGAATTGTCATCAATATTTTCTCCTATTTAAAAATTCATTTCTTTCAAATGAATCTGCCACATTTCAAGTGGCAGATTTTTTACTGATCAATTAAAGATAAAATTTTTGCCATAATAAAATTTTGATTACGTTTAGTGATACTTATATTGACAATAAAAATCTTATTTCGTCGGAAGCACGCTTGTGAAGAATTTGAATTCCGTGCCTGAGTAGTGTTATCACATTGTCAAAAAGCACAGTAATAGTCTGGTGTAAATCAGAAATGAGTAGCAAACGTCAGAGACAATCACCAGGAAAAGATCTAGATTGCTGCAAAGCATGTGATATTGGGCTAAAGGATGATAGTTGTGCCCTTTCATGCGATATGAGCGATGAACGGTTGTGCATTGAATGCAGTGAAATGAACAAGTTGGAGTATGATTTGTTTAGCAAGATGACACGTCATCTTGGGTCAATCTGGCATTGTCCTACTTGTAAGCAAAAGGGCTCTGGAACCCAAGGAATAACACCCAGTGAGATAAAAGACATAATAAAGAGCGAAATTGAGTGTTCATTTTCAACAATCGAAACAAAGCATCAAGATAAATTTGAAAAACTGCTGAAACCAATAAGTGATCGATTAACGAAGATAGAAAAAAAAAGTTTCTGCCAAAGGCTCTGTTCGGGATGTAGAGAAGCACGATACTACATCGCTTAAAGTCGAATTTGATAACCTTAGTGAAAAATTGAAAAATGAAATAAATAGCAAAGAAACAACCAATGATATACTGGAAGATTTGGTCATGATGCAGAAAAATTTAGTTGTATTCAGACCTCAAAAAGATCTAAACTGTACTACTAAGAGGAGTCAAAATGAGGTTGATTTAAAGCTCCTGAATCAAGTAATTTTGCAGAAATGCCCTGTCAAATGTTTATTTACAGTTCGTTTGGGAAGATTGAATAACGGAAAATATCGTCCGATCAAAATATTTTTCCGTAGCCCCATAGAAAGTGACGCTGCTTCTTTCGTCTAGAGTGGCAATTTAAACACCATAAAATCCTCATACCCGACTTTTTAATTTTTCTCATGATCGCCCAAAACCGGAGCTTGCTCAAAAGAAAATGTATAATGCTCTAAAAGAGGAACTTAGCCAAAAAGTGGCAGCCGGAGAGTCGGGCTGGAAAATCAGAGAAGGAAAGGGTGGCCTAGAACTTGTAAAAATCAACTCTTTCGAGGTGAAAGTAGCTCGCAAATCCCTAGGGAACAGGGAACTAGGGAAATCCCTAGGGAAACCTAGGGAACTAGGGAAATCCCTAGAAAAATATTTCCTTGTGCTCTACACCAATGCAAATACTTCATCGAGAAAAGTTGAAGAATTGCAGTCAGCGATGTCAGCGCATAAGCCTCATGTTGTTACCGAATCTTTGCCCAAGAATTGTGCACAGCCAGAAGCATATTTTCGACATTTTGAAGGTTATACTTTATTAGTGAATATTAACAATAAACGTGGAATTTTTGTTTATGTTCATTCGTTGCTTAAGTACACAGAAGTAAATGAACCCTTAGCTCTGAGTATTAATGAATGTTTAGCGATTGATGTAAAAGTTCCTAGGTCTACAAATGGTATTAGAATTGTTACACTGTATACATTCCTAGTGTTAATGAGTTATCTCTGAGCAATAATGCACATTTATTACAGTATCTTCGCAATGTTTCAACGGTTAGTGCAAGGGATCATTGGTGGGTGGTTTTAACCTATCTTCCATTGATTGAAAAACTCAAATAACCTTCCTTTCTGATCAATCATTTGAGCATCATTTCCTTCAAAAATTGTATGACACGTACCTATGCCAACACATTCAGGAGCCTACACGATTTCGGGATGAGTTGAATTCTTCTGTCCTTGACTTGGTAATGACAAAATCTCCTGACGATGTTAGAAATATTGAAATCCTACCTCCATTAGGAAGAAGTGATCACACCATTCTTAAACTGTCATTAAAATGTTCAGGTGATGATTCTACTCCTCAAAAGCAGATCCTTAAGTATAATTACACTAAAGGTGAATATGATTCTTTCCAAAATTTCGTTTTATCATTAAATATCATGGAACAGTTGAAAGAAAATAATTACACTGTTAATGAAGTATTTGAGGTGATTCATGAACCTTTGGTAGTGGGTCAAGACAAGTTTATTTCGACTATTGTTAATAGGCAGCTCTGTAAAAATAGGCAGTCTTCCTCGAGACATTCTACAAGCTATTAGAGAAAAAAATGACAAGTGGCGTGAGCATATTAAAATAAGAAGCACCGAGTCATGGATAAGATACAAGAAATAGAGCAGTTTGGCATCTTTGGTCAAATCGTGAGTCACTTGAGTCTTCTATCATTGTATCGGCTAAGAGTTGCCCAAAAACGTTTTGGGAATATATAAGAAAAAACCAAACTTCACAGTCTCCATCCTCAACTTCATTCACTGACCCAGGAACACAGACAAATATATACAATGATAATGAAAAAGCTGAGCATTTTAATAAACTTTTTTCATCTGTTTTTACACGACCCCACAGTGAAACTTCTACTGATCCTGTTTTTTCTTCTAATACTCAAATAGATTTTGATGATTCTGATTTTAATGATCAACAAGTTTTTGAGGTCTTGAAGCATCTTGACACAAATAAATCACCAGACATTCATGGATTTTCGAAACATATGATCCTTGCAATAGAACTAACTTGGTAGCTCATTCTTAATGAATATTCCTCCTAGAAATAATACCCCCCCCCCAACATGTTGGTCCAAAGCAACCACCATATAAGAACCTGAAAAATAAGCTTATAATTTAACTTTGCAATTTTTTTATTATTATTATTTCTCTCTCCTTCAGAACATCGTTTAACACCAGTCCCTTCCGTAACCAAAATACTTAGGCCTGCACTAAATAAAACCCAAGAAATCCCTTATCTTTAAAATCTTGAGAGAACTTGGAGTGTTAGGTCCTTCTCGGGTCTATGGCTCACCTCCAAGATGTTATAAGCTGGGTACAACTCATCAATGCCTGGTTATACCGCATAGCGATTCCAAAACAATAATGACAAAAATAATACATACTTCCTTTAATTCGTGCCTTAAAAGGGCAGCTTGCTTTTCAAGTTCCCTATGTTCGTTACTCATCAGCTCCTGCATCCTCGTTGTGGAGTCAAGCTCTCTCACGACTGCTTGATATTTCGACTCCAGCTCCTCCAACCTCTGACGGAGTTTTAAGGCTTGTTCAGCTCCAAGCTTATTGTTATTATTTTCTGAGGAGGAGCCCTAAAATAAATAAAAACATCATCACGTGGTAAAATAGGGTAGCACAGCAACTAAAAAAACTGAGCTTCTAAGAAGCGAAGCTAGTTTGACTACATCCGGACAAAACATTTTTATAATTAAATTCAGATAATTAAAGTAATTCAAAATCATTAATGATAATTTATTGAGACTCATCAATCATCATGAATTACAAATTTATATTATAATCGACGTTCTACTGAAGATCACTGTAAGTTTTTACTCTATACAAAGCCTTATTACGACTATACTAAAATAATTAAGCGAATAAAATAATTCAAATGATTAATAACAAATAATTAAGAATTACTAATCATTGAAAATTAAATTAAGCAAATGAATAATTGCATTATAATCATTCAGCATTTAAAAAAACTAGAAAAAACTTAAACTGATTATATCCTAGTTGACTTTTTCCTAAAGATCCCTGTAACTATTCTAGTCGACTCTTAGCTGATCTTAGAATCACACCGCTGACCTCTATTCCAAACCGAATAACTAACGACATTAGGATTCGAACCCCCCCCCCCCCCCGTCCTAAAAGACAAAGGATTTCAAGCCCAGCGCGTTAATCACTAGGCTAGGACGGCCAAATGTCATTTTTAACCACATATCATATCAACCAATGTCATTCATTTCTATAAAGAAAAAGACAGTGCGATGAACATTCAATAAGTTCGACTAAATTCTGTTCCCATTTGATCAAACTAGTTTTACACAGTCATAAGCAGCCAGGTAAAAAGGTATGAGTAAATAAAAGGTATAGTAAAGGTAAATAAAAGGTATGGTAAAGGTAAATTAAAGGTATGAGTAAATAAAATAAAAGGTATGGTAAAAAGTATGAGTAAGTTCACCCTTCTCAAAGAGATTTTGTTCTTGTACTTAAGGCAGGACGGACTCGCAAAGAATCTTCCTATACCTCCCATGTTAAACATTTGGAGTTTGCCTGACGTTCCTGAATTAGTGATTTTGGCGGTTTTTATGTTAATAGAAGTAAAAAAATCTGGTGAATATTTTGGAATAATCAAATCTTAAAGCCGACAATTATTTTTTTTATAATTCCAAAATAATTATAAAACCTATTTCGGGTTTGCATTCTAGATTGCTATGCTTGACATTGTTGTTGTGGGGTATCAAAAAATAGAGCAAAAAATTTTCTATTCATCAATAAGAAACTTTTTTCTATAATATATACCTCCTGGCTGCAGTCCCTTCAAATACTTTACATATTTGTGTTCCGAAATCAAAATTTCCCCTCAAAAGGTTAGATTGAGCTGTAATCGGAGCATCTATGAATGCAAAAATTACACCAAGGGGCTAACCACTCGGATTGTTCAGGAGCGATTCAGTCAACCATTATTTAGTTCTAATAGGTTTAAACAGAGTCTAGAGAAGAAGTAAGGTGCAGACACCAAACTGCCGGTTAATGAATATATAAGAAAATTGTATTGTATAAATAATTAAGGATAAGCTGCGTCTAATCCTAGAGATAAATTGAACACAGCACAAGGGCTGAATAAGAAGCAAAGGTTTTATTTTAAAAAGATTGATCTATCGTTTTGGTTTAATTAAAATAAATTCAGGACAAATTTATGTATTGTAGTATAAGTACAATTTTGCATAATCTTCGTACTGAAATAAGAATTAAAAATATATAAAACAAGCTAATTAATAACTAATGAATGAAACAAAATAACTAATGAACGAAACAAAATGTCCCCAGAATATTTAAATTTGTTATAGCAAGACCCGAGTCTTGCTGTAGAATTACCAAAGCAAACTACAAAAGCAGTCAATGACCAGTCTCAAGTCCAAGGCCTTTCCAAGAAACAATCCAACCCCTTGGTAAATAAACCCCGATAAAAATTACCCATACTAAAGCAGTCAAATGACCAGTCTCAAGTCCAAGGCCTTTCCAAGAAACAATTCAACCCCTTAGTAAGCGAACCCCGATAAAAATGGTCAAAACCCTAATAAAGTTCTTATATAGTTCTTGTTATTGACCACAGTAACATGGGAAAAAAAAGAAATATGCGAGGGCTCCATTTGCCAAATGTGCAGGCCCATCGTGAAAAGTTGAAATTAAATTATCGGGCTAGAGGCAGACCGCGTTTACCAAAATATATGTTAGAAAACTTAACGGATGCTTCGGTTCACGACGAATCAAGTTCCGAAGGAATTGGAACAAATTCCCCTTTTGTGTTGAAAGTTATCACTTCTGGAAGAAATTTGGGGTCAGACCTTCTAAAAGGCTCACGCTGGATTGTGGATCTGCCTTACCTTTTTGAGAATTATGAAAAGCTCGTGATTCGCCACATGTAAGTTTTTTCTTTGTCTTTCATTTTACGTCATTGATTTACTGCTATCAAAATTATTAGAATGGGGAATTATTCTGGGTTGCAATTAATACAACTTGTACCTTGTTAATTCTTGATAATTGTCTTTTCTGCTATAGAGAAAGAATGTTTGATAACTTTTAAAGATATTTTCATCCCAAAACAACAGAACGCTCTGACGGTATCTACTTAGGTTGGTCACCATTGTTGGTTTTACCAACAATTTAAAGCTTATATAGAATAATCGGCAGTTGTTTCGCTATTTCTTTAGCAATCTCATCTTCTTACTCAAGTTCTGGCTCTTCTCTTGTCATATTTCACGGGTTATCTATCACATTGTTTTCAAATTACGGTTTAGACAAGACAAGATTTATTTCTACAAAACGGCTATCACAAGCCCAAAAGGGCCAAATTCACATTTTAGTATCAATAAAAAAAATTTAAAAAATGGTGAATGCCAATCAGTAATAAATATCAAACCAGTTTAAACTCATAAAATTGCAATCAGTAAAAAAGTCAAACCATAAAAAGTCGTAAATTAAAACCGGGAAAACAAATTTAAACAAAATGACAATGTAGTTTACCTTGCAAGAATTTTAAAGTTTGCAGTTGCAAAATAAGCATTAAAACTACAAGTTAAAAGTGGAGCGATTAGAGCGAAGGGTTAGTAATTTAAAATTTCAAATATGTGAAGAATGAACGTTCTTCTATATCTTCCAGTGGAAACTCTTATTTGGGCAAGAAGGGGGATTTTTGTTGAATTAGAACGTGGGGCAGTGGCGAATGCAGGGGGCACCCTCCCCCTGACATATTAGTAGATTTGTGGTTGGGACCGCTTGCTCTGGTTCTTTTAGGGACGATTTTTTTTTATTTGGTTTTTAATAGTCGAGTTTTTAGTATGTGTTTAGTTATTAAGGCTGTTTCTTTTTGCAAACAAGTTTGAAACAAGGTTTCAGTTACTTTTTGCAGTCTCTATTAGATTTTTATTAATGACACATGTCCCCAAAAAATATTTAATTAAATTTAAGTTTATCAAGGGGATCTGTCCGTATTACCACAAATGCCAACTGGGAGGCGAAAATCTTCATTCGTAAGAAGGGGAGATTTAAAATTCTGACTTAATCCGTTGCTAATAGCAACAATAAGAAAGCATTATATTTCTATTTCTTTGTTCTATTTTTCCTGCTACACCATCAAACGAACTATTACTTAATATTTAATCAACAATTAGTTCCAAAGAATGTATGATACCAAGATATGGTACTAATTTTTTTTTTTTTTTGACAATACAAAGTTTAAGTAACTCGCTATAGTCGCCAGAAGTGCAAATGCTAAAAATTATGCAGAAAAGATTAAATATATTATTTTTTTGTAGAGGGTGAACAACCTTTTAATTGTGTTTTATGGCGAGGTGGTTCTTATAAACTTACTTTTTTTGTATCAATATTTCTAATTGACTTTAATTTCAATAGAACTCATCAGATTTTATATTAAATTAAAGTCCATGTCCACTACCTACCCACGACTTACAATTGTTGCAGCTCCCTTTAAATTGCTGGTATTTCTTTGTGCACAAGTTTATCAGAGTAACCTTTCATGTACAGCCCCCCCCCCCAAAAAAAAAAAAATCCTAGATCCGCCTCTGACGTGGCGGGTGGGTAAACATTCACTAGGGAAAAGAGAAGTAGTACAAGGGTTATGCACGATATTGTTGGCAAAATAATAAGGAAATTTGTACTCTCATTTCCTTAAGGATGACTAGATTTGCTCACCGAAGAAGGGAAATGTAAGGCCCTTTACCCTGTTTGAAAATAATTCTTAGACACGTTTTTGAACTGCCTCTATTCTGTCCCACAATTCATTGGACATGCCAGAATGGCAAAACAGAGAAACAGAAAAAAAAACACAAAAAAAATGTATTAATCCAAAAACGTTCAGAAATAAAATGAAAAAAAAAAGTTTTTTAACTGAAAGTAAGGAGCGACATTAAAACTTAAAACAAGCAGAAATTACTCTGTATATTAAAAGGTTTTCTCCCTTCTCAACGCTCTGCTCCTTACGCTAAAGTTTTTTACTGTTTTAAAAAGTAAACTTGAGAAAAAGAGTCAAACTTTAGCGTAAAGAGCAAGGTGTTGAGGGAGGAAAAGCCCCTTTGATATACGGAGTAATTACTGTTCGTTAATTTTGCTCCTTACTTTCAGTTAAAAAACTTCTTTTTATCATTTTATTTCCAACATAAAGCGAACTTACCAGGAGAGTTAATTTCGAACAGTTCGTGGTAACGAACTGTAGTAAGGAGCGACCCGGCTCAATAGTAACCAAAGCTCTAAAAACAGAATTTTGATATCAAGAGTTACATCTCAAGAATCGCACTTTTATGCCGATTTTAAATATGTGAGTTTCATCATCAAGTTTAGTCTTACCCATCAAAAGTTACGAGCCTGAGAAAATTTACCTTATTTTCGAAAATGGGGGAAACCCCCTAAAAGTCATTTAATCTTAAAGAAAGTAACACCATCAGATTCAGCGTATCACAGAACCTTATTGTACAAGTTTCAAGCTCCTATCTAAAAGAATGTAGAATTTTGTATATTTTGCCAAAACACAAATCCCAGATGCGTGTTTATTTATTTAATTCTTTTTTCCAAGGGTGATTGTACTGACCCAGTGGTCTTAAAATTTTGCGAGAGGACTCATTCAAATGGAAATGAAAAGTTCTAGCGCCCTTTCTAAGTGACAAAGCAAATTGGAGGGCACCTAGGCCCCCTCCCACGCTCATTTTTTCCAAACGTCGTCCGATCAAAATCCTGATATAGCCATTTTATTCAGCATAGTTGAAAAACCTTATAACTATGTCTTTCAGGACGACTTACTCCCCCAAAGTCCCCATGGGAGAAGCTGCAAGTTAAAAACTTTGACCAGTGTTTGCACATAGTAATGATTATTGGGAAGTGTACATACGTTTTCAGTGGGATTTTTTGGTTGGAAGGAGGGGTTGAGAGGAGGAGGTTATGTTGGGGAAACTTTCCATGGAGGAATTTGTCATGGGGAGGAAAATTTTCCATGAATGGCAGGGGGCAGGATTTTCTAGCATGATTTAAAAAAAACAATGAAAAAATAAATATGAAAAAGTGTTTTCAACTGAAAGTAAGGACCAGCTGTAAAACTTAAAACAAACAAAAAATATTACACATATAAGGGGTTCATTTCCTCCTAATCTCTCACTCTTTACGCAAAAGTATTTTTTAGTAATTTCAATTATTTATTCTACGGCCTTTGTGATTCAGGGGTCATTCTTAAGGATTTAGGACAAAATTTAAGCTTTAGTGTAATGAGCGAGGTATTGACAAGTAGGCGAGCCCCCCTTATATACGTAATAGATACCTGCGAATATAGAAGTTCGTTAGGTAAGCTAATTCGTAAGTTACGTATATTTTTACTAATGAAAACCATCGTGAAAAACTAAAAGCTCTAGTTGCCTTTTTAAGTATTAAAAAATTGGAGAGCAGCTGGGCCTCCTTCCCCGCTCATTTTTCTCAAAATCGTTCGATCAAAATTATGAGAAAGCCGTTTAGCCAAAAAAAAATAAAAATTCAAATTTCGTTTTAATTATTCATCTGCGCAGAGCCGAAATCAAAACATGGATTAACTAAAAAACGTTCAGAAATTAAATAAAAAACGAATTTTTTTAAATGAAAGGAAGGAGTAACATTAAAACTTAAAACGAACAGAAATTACCCAGTATATGAAATGGGCTGTTCCCTTCTCAACGCCCCGCTCTTTACGCTAAAGTTTTTACCATATTAAACAGTAGAGTTGAGAGAAAGAGTCAAACTTTAGGGTAAAGAGTGTGGCGTTGAGGAAGAAACAGCCTCTTTCATATACGGGATAATTTTTGTTCGTTCTAAGTTTTAATGTTGCTCCTTACTTTCATTTAAAATACTTGTTTTTTTTATCTAATCATTAAAAAGTACGGATAAAGGTTCTGAAAGAATGTCCGCAAAGGCTTTAAAGGATTTGAGAAATAAACTAGCTAATTTGATCCTCCTAACTCATAAAAGCATATTGGTATTTTTAATCGTACTAATAAGAACTTAGTGAATTACTCGAATAAAAATTTAAATGATAGTTGAGATGCAACTGAATTTGGGGCACGGATTTTTACTTTGAATTTGATTTTAGGGAGTCAAGTGAGACTTAATTTTTCTTGGAATTTGGTTAGTAATTTCCGTTGGAATTTGGTAAATCGACACGGGTCTGTTTAGAGGGCATTTCCAGTCATGCCCCAAAGGATTTTGTAAAGTTTTGAAATACTTGGCTTTCCTGATTGGTAGTTCCAGGACAGTATTTTGGCTTGGTTACATACATAAATAAAATTGGGTGGTTTAATCTGACAATGAAATACAACAAACTTTCGGTTAGATCGTATAATTTCCACTTCTCACCCATTTCTAGCTATATTTTATATTTTATTTCATATTTTAATTGCCCTACATCGCTCACTACTCTACATACTACCTATCCTTTTTGAAGCTATAGCACTTTCCTTTCTACCAAAACAATAAAATCGCTACTTTACTATTTTACTTCCTCACAACTAATTAGCATTTTATTTACAGGTGCCAAGACATCAATTTGGTTTCAAATATGACATTTTCTAAAGAACATAGAGCTGGATTGCGCTCAAGACTCATCTTCAAATGCGAATCATGTCATGAGGAAGCCACAATTCACACAGAAAAACCTTGCTCCTAGAAGGCTTAAAAAAAAAAGACTCAACAAAACCGTAGTCAAAAAACGGGAAAGGACTGATTTTGATAGTGTGAATACTATCAGAAAGAAACACAAAACAGAAACAGGAACAGTAAGTGTCAACAAAGAGGTAGTGGTTGGTGCAATAAATGGTGAATGACTCACGCCCAGGTTCAAGAACTTTTCTCTACCATTGGAATAAATACCCCGTCTCAAAAAGTCTTTACGAAATTTGAGAAAGAAATTTGCGTAAAATTGGAAAAAGCTCTCTATGACTATCTTATCGAAAATGGGAAAACCGAGCGAAGGATGGCAATGGAAGCAGGTGAAAAATTTCACCCAAATGGAGCTGTAGAGACATGTGTTATAGTTGATGGAAGCTGGTGTACACCAAGTTAGGGGAATAGATATCGTGCACTCTCAGGCTGTGGAGTGGTGATAGGTTTCTATTCGAAGAAACTCTTAAATCGAGGAATTAGGAACAAATATTGATGTACTTGCGTGAAATACAAGCATCAAGTAAATAGATCTGTTCCTGAACATAAATGTTTTATGAACTGGCAGGGGCCCAGTACAGGTATGGAGTCAGATATATTAGTTGACGCATTCCGAATAGCAACATCCATGCACAATCTAAGATATACTCGATTTGTTGCCGACGGCGATTCGATTACCCATTCTGAAATTATAGCAAGGGTACCATATGGGAGAAATATAGAAAAAATTGAGTGTGCTAATCATGCGTGCAAATGCTTGGAAAACAGACTATATAAGAATCAGCATGAAAATGCCGAATGCAGAAGATTTCTTAGTGCTGCAATAATAAAGAAATTGTGTGATTTTGCCAGAAATGCAATTGCATTTGCCACCACAGAGAAGAAAAGCGTGAAGGATCTCATCATTGCGCTGAAGACAATTCCTCTCCTTTTTTCCCGTGGCGACCATAGATTTTGTCCTACACGCTGCTCGTTTTCCGGGAAAGTTCTACAGGTCAATCCTGAAGACACCCGTAGCATACGACGTAAAAACTGTCTGCTCGAAAGCGCCTTTTCACTAATGCTTCCACAAAACTCCCTTCAAAAGAAATCAGGGAGCCAACCGGAGCAGACAAAAACTACGGCTCGAACGCAACTGCTCTGGATCTTGATTGCAGTGCGCTCGAAATTGCAAAAACAGATTTTTTTTTTAATCATCTCCAATGTATTGCAACAGAAATCCTCAGTATCGAAAAAGCCACTAGGCTTCAGAGAAATCCTATCGATAATAACTGGATAGAATACAGAAAAAAACAGAATTACAGCTTCCGTAGCTGGTGCTGTTTGTAAAAGGCGGTTGAAGACTGTAGGTTCATTAGTTCGGCAGCTGCTGTATCCCAGAAACCACCAAACAAAGGCAATGGAGCATGGTCAGATGTATGAGCCTGTAGCTATTGCAGCTTTTGTAAAGAAAATGGGTTGCATTGTGAACTCTGCTGGGCTTTTCATTCAAAAGGAATATGGGTTTCTAGGGGCCAGTCTGGGCGGGATAGCAATTTTTCCTTCGGGTGAGAAGGCTCTTTTGGAGGTAAGGGCTTACATTGGAAGAGTGGATAGCGCTTAAAAATATATGTTTTGAAAAGAAAGTTAATAGTGAAATAAAGCTGAAAAGAACACATGACTACTATTACCAAGTTCAAATGCAATTGGAATGTTGTGACATTGATTTTGTATACCTTGTAATATTTTTAGGGGAAGAGGAATTATATTATGAAAAGATTGGTCGTGAACGTGAATTCTGGTCTAACAAAATGCTGCGAAATCCACAAAAATTTTATTTTGAGGCACTGTTACCAGAAATTGTCGACGGAAGGTTGCCAAGAAGTATGGAGATACGAGAACCGTTTATATAAATCCAACTGTGCTAAGTATGGGTAGTTATCATGTGTCATTACAGTCTTATCCGAATACAAATTCAGATATACAAATACTCAAGCAACAATCGAACTTTAGAATATTTTTTAATGAACCCGTATGGATAAGCTAAATAAAAAAAAACAAGTTTTTTTTAACTGAAAGTAAGGAGCGACATTAAAACTTAAACGATCAGAAATCACTTCGTATATGAAAGGGGCGGCTGCCTCCTCAACGCCCCGCTCTTTACGTTAAAGTTTTTTACTGTTTTAAAAAGTAGAATTGAGAGAAAGAGTAAAACTTTAGCGTAAAGAGCGGAGCGTTGAGGAGGGAGCATCCCCTTTCACATACGAAGTAATTTATATTCGTTTTAAGTTTTAATGTTGCTCCTTGCTTTCAGTTAAAAACATGTCTTTTTTTATTTAATATCTGAACGTTTTTGAACTAATGCATGTTTTGACTTTGGCTCTCCACAGATTAATAATAAAAACGAAATTTCATATTTATATGGCTTTCTCATAATTTTGATAGAATCACTTTGAGAAAAAAGGAGCAGGGGAGGAGGCTTAGTTGCCCTCCAATGTTTTGGTTACTTAAAAAGGCAACTAGAACTTTTAATATTTTACGAACGTTTTTGCTAGTAAAAGATCTACGTAACTTACGAGTTAGCTTACGTAACGAACTTCTGTATTCTGTTAGTGTTAAATTTTAATGCTGCTCCTTACTTTCAGTTGAAAAAACTGTTTCATATTTATTTTTGTATTGTTCTATTTTGAAATAAGGCTAGAAAATCCTGCGCTCCCTTCATGGAAATTTTCTTCCCCATGACAAATTCCTCCATGGAAAGTTCCCCCAACATAACCCCCTGTTCTCAAACCCCCCCCCCCCCACCCAACCAAAAATCCTCCTGAAAACGTCTGTACATTTCTCAATAACCATTACTATATAAACACTGATCAAAGTTTGTAACTTGTAGCCCCTTCCACGGGGATTCTGGTGGAATAAGTCGTCCCCAAAGACACAGTTATAAGGTTTTTCGACTATGCTGAATAAAATGGCTATCTCACAATTTTAATCGGGTGACTGTGGGAAAATAATTAGCGTGGGAGGAGGCCTAGGTGCCCTCCAATTTTTTATATCACTTAAAAAGGGTACTATATACTTCATTTTTTTATATATAATTCACTTGTATATAACTTCATCTACGTTGGAATGAGCCCGCTCGCAACATTCTATGACAGCTGGTTCGATATAATCACCCCTGGAAAAAAAGTCCATATTTTTGCTGATAGAAGCTTAACACTTCCACGGTAGATTTCCCTGATAGGCTGATTCGGATGGGTATAATTTTGGTTTTATTACTTTTATCGGGTGTTTCCCTCTATTTTCTAAAATAAGGCAATTTTTCTTAGACTCGTAATTTTAGATAGGTATCTCATATATTTAAAGTCAGCATTAAAATGCGATTTTGTTCATGTAGCTATTGGTATCAAAAATCCGTTTTTTAGAGTTTTGGTTACTATTGAACCGGGTCGCTCCTTAGTACAGTTCGTTACCACGAACTTTTTGATAAAATGAAATAAATTTGTCACTTCGCTGCGAGCAATTATTTAAATTACATTTTTCTAAATAGGTCTGCATGAAGTAAAAACCCGAAAATATGTACTTTTTATTTGTAATTTCCACAATTTTATACCGCGTCTCCTGGCAAATAATGATGACCAGACCACAGGCACACACGCAGGCGAGGGATTCGCCGAGGGATTCACCTTAAATTTGTATAATGCTTAATTTTCTCAGCGAAATGTTTAATTTTCCTGTGTTTTCCTGGTATTTCTTTCGTAAGAGTTGAACCCCTCTCCTCCAAAAAAAAAAAAATCTCGAATAATAATTTCCCTAATTTTCTCCTCGAATAATAGTTCTTTTCCAAATAAATATTCCTATTTACTTGTCGAATTACGAAGAATGAATATACATTAATCGTAATTTTCAGTGAGAAACCCCTTGAGTTTAATGACGGCAGTGAAATCTGATAACCTTGAGTATTTGTGTGATTTGCCGCGATTGAAAAAGAACTGAACAGGCAGTATAATTTCTGGAGGAGCGTCCGGCCTTAACCGTTTTCTGCTTTATATGCAGCTGATAATGATTATATTCAGCTGATAATATGGCAGTATGAGCTGTATGCGTCATGAAGTTGTTTGTCGACTGACGTCATGTTTGTCAACTGATGAAATTACATACAGGGACATCGGGACACAAATGACGACCGGGACACAGGGAATATAAATGACGACCGGGAACCTCAAAGAGAAATTACAGACTGGGAAACCCGGACACAAATCACGCCCGGGACACAGGGAATATAAATGACGACGGGGACATAGGGACACAACTACAACGGGGACGCCGGGGGCACAATCGGGATATATAAATGACGACCGGGACACAGGGATTGTTCGAATAGAAATTACAGACCGGGACACCGGGACACAGGGAATATAAATGACGACCGGGACAGTCGAAGAGAAATTACAAACTGGGACACCGGGACACAAATGACGACTGGGACTTGCTTCGCGCCCCCCCCAAGCCCCCCCCCCGCGCGTAAGTCGTTACGCGCCATATTAGTTACGCGCCATTGTAGTTGTGTCCCTGTGTCCCACCTGTGAATAGAGATAGATATAAATATATGTTTTTAACTACGTAAAACATGCGAATATACAACATTCTTCGCTGTCCCATTGTCTGTGCTTATAAATAGATTGTCAGGTTTACCGACTCTTGAACATGCAACATATAATTGTCCATGGGAAAAACAATCCGTATTCAGATCTATACCTGATGATTCTAATGATTACCCTTGAACATTGTTGATGGTGATTGCTAATCGAACATTCCCTGTGTCGCCGTCGTCATTTATATATCCCCCTGTGCCCCCCGGCGTCCCCGTTGTAGTTGTGTCCCTGTGTCCCGGTCGTCATTTATATTCCCTGTGTCCCGGTCGTCATTTGTGTCCCGGTGTCCTAGTTTGTAATTTCTCTTTGAGTGTCCCGGTCGTCATTTATATTCCCTGTGTCCCGGTCGTCATTTTTGTCCCGGTGTCCCGGTCTGTAATTTCTATTCGAACAATCCCTGTGTCCCGGTCGTCATTTATATATCCCGCCTGTGCCCCCGGCGTCCCCGTTGTAGTTGTGTCCCTGTGTCCCGGTCATCATTTATATTCCCTGTGTCCCGGTCGTGATTTGTGTCCGGGTATCCCAGTCTGTAATTTCTCTTTGAGGTTCCCGGTCGTCACTTATATTCCCTCTGTCTCGGTCGTCATTTGTGTCCCGGTCTGTAATTTCTTTTTGAGTGTTTTTTCTTTTTAGTTTTTTTTTTTAGTTTTTTACCTTTTTTCTTTTTTCAGTTTTCTTTTTCTTCTTTATTTTTCAGCGTCACTATGAAGTACATATCGATGAACCTTTGTTTTTTTAACTTAAATCTGGTAGGCATTGATGACCTTATCCAAGTCAAAATTCCA
>NC_088880.1:33044078-33134868 GCF_032884065.1 Artemia franciscana | reverse complement strand
GCGTCATGAAGTTGTTTGTCGACTGACGTCATGTTGTCAACTGATGAAATTACATACAGGGACATCGGGACACCAAATGACGACCGGACACAGGAATATAAATGACGACCGGGAACCTCAAAGAGAAAATACAGACTGGGAAACCCGGACACAAATCACGCCCGGGACACAGGGAATATAAATGACGACGGGGACATAGGGACACAACTACAACGGGGACGCCGGGGGCACAGGCGGGATATATAAATGACGACCGGGACACAGGGATTGTTCGAATAGAAATTACAGACCGGGACACCGGGACACAGGGAATATAAATGACGACCGGGACAGTCGAAGAGAAATTACAAACTGGGGACACCGGGACACAAATGACGACTGGGACTTGCTTCGCGCCCCCCCCAAGCCCCCCCCCCGCGCGTAAGTCGTTACGCGCCATATTAGTTACGCGCCATTGTAGTTGTGTCCCTGTGCCCACCTGTGATAGAGATAGATATAAATATATGTTTTTAACTACGTAAAACATGCGAATATACAACTTTCTTCGCTGTCCCATTGTCTGTGCTTATAAATAGATTGTCAGGTTTACTGACTCTTGAACATGCACATATAATTGTCCATGGGAAAAACAATCCGTATTCAGATCTATACCTGATGATTCTAATGATTACCCTTGAACATTGTTGATGGTGATTGCTAATCGAACATTCCCTGTGTCGCCGTTGTCATTTATATATCCCCCTGTGCCCCCCGGCGTCCCCGTTGTAGTTGTGTCCCTGTGTCCGCGTCGTCATTTATATTCCCTGTGTCCGGTCGTCATTTGTGTCCCGGTGTCCTAGTTTGTAATTTCTCTTTGAGTGTCCCGGTCGTCATTTATATTCCCTGTGTCCCGGTCGTCATTTTTGTCCCGGTGTCCCGGTCTGTAATTTCTATTCGAACAATCCCTGTGTCCCGGTCGTCATTTATATATCCCGCCTGTGCCCCCGGCGTCCCCGTTGTAGTTGTGTCCCTGTGTCCCCGGTCATCATTTATATTCCCTGTGTCCCGGTCGTGATTTGTGTCCGGGTATCCAGTCTGTAATTTCTCTTGAGGTTCCCGGTTCGTCACTTATATTCCCTCTGTCTCGGTCGTCATTGTGTCCCGGTCTGTAATTTCTTTTTGAGTGTTTTTTCTTTTTAGTTTTTTTTTTTAGTTTTTTACCTTTTTTCTTTTTTCAGTTTTCTTTTTCTTCTTTATTTTTCAGCGTCACTATGAAGTACATATCGATGAACCTTTGTTTTTTTAACTTAAATCTGGTAGCATTGATGACCTTATCCAAGTCAAAATTCCAAACCCAATCATCATCGCTATCATTTTCAGTTTTGATATGTTTTGACTCTCGCTGTCCAGGTGGATTTTCATCTAACTGCGCGGTTTTGCGTTCTTTAGCCGCCAGCCTATTTCTTGCTGTTCTTCTGATTCCCCGGCACGCTTTCTTTTCTTACTTTCTCTATCAGCTGCAAGCCTGTTTTCTTGCTGTTCTTGTGATTCCTCGGAACGCTTTCTTTTCTTACTTTCTCTATCAGCAGCAAGTTTTTTGGCATAAACTCTTTGAGCAGCTTCCTCGGCTGTTGCCATTGTAGGTTCTTCAGTCATTTTACAATTAAACATTTTTCCGTGAACAAATTTCTTAAATACCGTTAATGACGTCACCGTCATAGCAAAAATGACGACAACTAACTTCCTGACTTCAGCAAGCCTGATTTCTTGCTGTTCTTGTAATTCTCGGCACGCCTTCTTTTTTCACTTTCTCTTTTAGCAGCAAGTCTGCTTCCGCGTCGCTCTGGTAGTTCCTCGCACGCTTCCTGTTCTTTCTTTCTCTATCAGCCTCAAGCCTGTTTCCTTGCTGTCTTTTGATTCCTCGCACGCTTTCTGTTCTTTCTTTCTCTATCAGCCCCAAGCCTGTTTCCTTGCTGTTCTTTTGATTCCTCGGCACGCTTTCTGTTCTTTCTTTCTCTATCAGCCTCAAGCCTGTTTCCTTGCTGTTCTTTTGATTCCTCGGCACGCTTTCTTTTCTGACTTTCTCTATCATCAGCAATTTTTTTTGGCATAGACTCTTTGAGCATCTTCATCGGCTTTTGCCATTGTAAGTTCATCAGTCATTTTAAACTTAAACATTAATAGATTTCTACGTGAACATATGTCTTAAATATCTTGAATGACGTCACCGTCGTAGCAAAAATGACGACAACTAACTTGATGACGTCAGTCAACACAGAAACATGACGTCACCTGACAGACAGACAGACAACTTATATATATATATATATATATATATATATATATATATATATATATATATATATATATATATATATATATATAATATATATATATCTATATATATATAATATATATATATCTATATATATAATATATATATATATCTATATATATATAAAAATAAGTTGTTTGTCTGTGTGTCTGTCGAGTGACGTCATGTCATCATGTCATGTCGTCATGAAGTTAGTTGTCGTCATTGTTATGACGATGACGTCATTAAAGGTATTTAAGAAAATCGTTCAAAGACAAATTTTTAATTGTAAGAAAATCGTGGACGGAAAATGTTTAATAGTAAAATGACTGAAGAACCTACAATGGCAGCAGCCGAGGAAGCTGCTCAAAAAAAGCTGCTAAAAAAAGCTTTCAAAAAGGAAGCTGCTGCACATAAAAAACTAAAAAGAGAAAAGAAAAGAAAACTAAAAAAACTAAAAAAAAGGTAAAAACCAAAAAAAACTAAAAAGAAGAAAAGGGGAAAAACACAAAAATTTATTTCATCATATACCAATTCAAAAACGAATGTATATACAGACCGGGACACAAATGACGACCGGGACACAGGGAATATAAATGACAACCGGGACACAACTACAATGGGGACGCCGGAGGGCACATGGGGATCTATAAATGACGACGGGGACACAGGGATTGTTCGATTAGCAATCACCATCAACAAAGCTCAAGGGTAATCATAAGAATCATGAGGTATAACTAAAAAATCTAAAAAAGGTAAAAACTAAAAACTAAAAGAAAGACAATTCAAAAACGAATGTATATACAGAACGGGACACAAATGACGACCGGGACACCGGGACACAGGGAATATTAAATGACGACCGGGACACTCAAAGAGAATTACAGACTGGGACACCGGGACACAAATGACCACCGGGACAGAGGGGAATATAAATGACGACCGGGACACAGGGACACAACTACAACGGGGACGCCGGGGGGCACAGGCGGATATATAAATGACGACGGCGACACAGGGAATATTCGATTAGCAATCACCATCAACAATGTTCAAGGGTAATCATTAGAATCATCAGTATAGATCTGAATACGGATTGTTTTTCCCATGGACAATTATATGTTGCATGTTCAAGAGTCGGTAAACCTGACTATCTATTTATATGCACAGACAATGGGACAGCGAAGAATGTTGTATATTCGCAAGTTTTACGTAGTTAAAAACACACACACATATATATATATATATATATATATATATATATATATATATATATATATATATATATATATATATATATATATATATATTATATATATATATTCACAGGTGGGAACATAGGGACCCAACTACAATGGCGCGTAACTAATATGCGCGTAATGACTTACGCGCGCGCCCTGTCCCGGTGTCCCGGTCGTCATTTACATCCCCCTGTTTCCCCGGTGTCCCCGTTGTAGTTGTGTCCCTGTGTCCCGGTCGTCATTTATATTCCCTGTGTCCCGGTCGTCATTTGTATCCCGGTGTCCCGGTCTGTATATACATTCGTTTTTTAGTTTTGTTTTTCTCCTTTTTTTTTCCTTTTTTTTTCTTTTTTAGCTTATTTAGATTTTTAGATTTTTTTAGTTTTTTATTAGTTTTTAGTTTTTTTTTCTTTTTAGTTTTTTTGTCCGGTCGTCATTTATATCCCCCTGTTTCTCCCGGTGTCCCCCGTTGTAGTTGTGTCCCTGTGTCCCGGTCGTCATTTATATTCCCTGTGTCCCGGTCGTCATTTGTATCCCGGTGTACCGGTCTGTATATACATTCGTTTTTTAGTTTTGTTTTTCTCCTTTATTTTTTTCCTTTTTTTTCTTTTTTTAGTTTATTTAGATTTTTAGATTTTTTAGTTTTTTATTAGTTTTAGTTTTTTTTTCTTTTTAGTTTTTTGTAGTTTTTACCTTCTTTTTAGTTTTGTTAATTATTTTTTTTACTTATGTCCTGGTCGTCATTTATACTCCCTGTGTCCCGGTGCTTTGTTGATTGCTAATCGAACATTCCTTTTGTCCTGGTCGCTTTCTCTTTGAGTGTCGTCATTTATTTTTTCTTTTTTAGTTCTTTTAGTTTTTACCTTTTTTAGTTTTTTTTAGTTTTTTAGATGAAAATTTTTTTTAGTTTTTTCCTTTTTTTCTTTTTAGTTTTTTATTGGTTTTTACCTTTATGTTAGCTTATTTTTCAGTTTTTTCTTTTTTTTATTTTTTTTTATTTTTTATTTTTTTTAGTTTTTTACCTTTTTTTAGTTTTTTTAGTTTTTTTAGTTTTTTAGCTTTTTTACTTTTTTTATTAGTTTTTAGTTTTTTTGTAGTTTTTGCCTTTTTTTAGTTTTTTTCAGTTTTTTTTAGTTTTTTATTGGTTTTTTACCTTTATTTTAGCTTATTTTTTCAGTTTTTTCTTTTTTTACGTTTTTTTTTAGTTTTAGTTTTTGTAGTTTTTTACCTTTTTTTAGTTTTTTTAGTTTTTTATTTTTTTTATTAGTTTTTTTTTTTTTGTAGTTTTTGCCTTTTTTTTTAGTTTTTTAGCTTTTTTATTAGTTTTTAGTTTTTTTTGTAGTTTTTGCCTTTTTTTAGTTTTTTAGCTTTTTTATTTTTTTTATTAGTTTTTAGTTTTTTTTGTAGTTTTTGCCTTTTTTTAGTTTTTTCAGTTTTGACGTCACCTGATCCAGTTTTTTCAGGTGACGTCACCTGATCCACGATCCACAGATCCACAGACAACTTATTTTTATATATATAGATAGTTTTTTTTTTTTTACTTATGTCCTGGTCGTCATTTATACTCCCTGTGTCCCGGTGCTTTGTTGATTGCTATCGAACATTCCTTTTGTCCTGGTCGCTTTCTCTTTGAGTTTCGTCATTTATTTTTTTCTTTTTTAGTTCTTTTAGTTTTTACCTTTTTTAGTTTTTTTTAGTTTTTAGATGAAAATTTTTTTTAGTTTTTTACTTTTTTTCTTTTAGTTTTTTATGGTTTTTACCTTTATTTTAGCTTATTTTTCAGTTTTTTCCTTTTTTTTAGTTTTTTTTAATTTTTAATTTTTTTTAGTTTTTTACCTTTTTTTAGTTTTTTTTAGTTTTTTAGCTTTTTTTACTTTTTTTATTAGTTTTTAGTTTTTTAAAGAAATTTTTGACTAATTTCGGAGGTTCGAGAAATGTTGTCACAGCGCCATTTATTTTGAATTGTGTTTCTATTTGAGCGGAATTTTTAAAAAATTAGCCACAGGTAAAGATGAATTATATAATTGTTTAGTTCATTCAGGTTTTTTGCAATGTGTTAATATTTGTGATTTGGTAAAATTTATAATATTTAGTTTACCTATTGTTGCTAAAGGGAGGGATATATTAACAGGATAAGCTTGTTTTGGTTTTACTTGGTTGTTTTAACATTGCTGTTTTTTTCATAGACATGTATTTTGGGGTGATACCTGACGCGGGGATGCCATGGATATTCTGTGGTAGCCACAACACTGTGCTGGGTAGAGAAATTTAGAGTGGCGAAACCCTATATAGGCCAGTGTATTCTCCTGATGAGCCCTTATGTTGGGTGTTGCCTCTGAATTATTTGTCTATATTATTTTTTCTATGGTTTGGTAAATGACGACTTATACTTATTGACGACATGACTGCCTGTCCATGGATTATTCTTTATGGTTGATTGTGTGTGGCTATGCTGTTTGACCTATGTGATTGTATGGATGAGTAGGGTTAAGGCCTCATTCAAGTGCTGGTCTATATTAATCACTAATTTAGGAATCTTCCTTTTCTCCTTCTGTCTCTTTTTTTTTTTTTTTTTTTTTTTTTCTTTTTTTTGTGTTGTGTTTGTGCTGTTGCTTGTGGTAGCATTGTGATTTCTCTTTCATGATATTAATATATATATATATATATATCATATATATATATATATATATATATATATATATATATATATATAATATATATATATATATATATATATATACAAAAAAAAAATATCTTTATCACAAGGCACACCGAAAAGAACAAAATAATTCTGTTTTTCTTCCTACATGCAAAAATTGATATTTTTTAAGGATAGAAAGGAAAGAGTAGAGAAGTCTTGGCATAGAAAATGGTTCTTGAATAGTAAAAAAAAAATCGTCATGACTCCGACACGCTTTCATTTTTCGTTTTAAAATATTTTAGTTCTTCACAGTAGCAGAACAAGTTACTAGTTACTTTGGAGTGCACCAACTTTTCGTTTCTATTGGCTGCACTTTTTTTTCATTTTTATAGCATATAAATTGTGATTTTATTTACAAAATGATTTGATACCAAATGATATACCAATAAAAGGTGTGCTTACCTTATCAGTGATGTCTCTGGGTTGGTTAGAACTGTTGGCCACTCTGGAAAGAAGCCTGAAAAAAAAATTGATTGCGATTCTTGGACTTCTAGAAATATAATGGAAAAACAAATTTAAGAAAAAATTGAAAAAAAACATGTTAGTAATGGAAGTTTAAAATATTATTCCTCTTCAAGTATCAGTGAACAGTCACTGGCATTTTTTTTTTTTTTTTTGAAAGAAACATAAAATTATGTTCATGACACTCAGAGCAGGCCTCACTGCCGTTTCGACAAGTCCTAACAGTTGAAAACCTTCTTTCAGCAATGGGTCCGTTTGTTTGGTACTACAGGACATAATCGTGGAGGGTCTCACTCTATGAGGACAGCAGCGAAATGGTGGGAATCCAAACATCGTGAAAATTGTGTTATTGATTTCCTTTTGTCAGCAGTTCATAAATGCTGACAAAAGGCATATCAGCATATCTTAAAACAGCAACAAAATGTCAGCCTTGAATTGGACTTTCCCTCTAGTAGACGACCGAACTGCCCACCGACATGTTTACAGAAGCCCGTTGCAATATACATGGTCTTAGATGCAAGTTACATCCCCTAACCGCACATGATAAATGAGATTCAAGATTCGATAACTGAGATAAACCCAAATCTTGGTGTCACTGATAGCGAGATTAATATTCCAGTTTTTTTTCTGCTGCTAAGGCTTGATAGGATCAAAGAGTGACTCAAATTATGGTAGAGGCGGAATTAGTGCTCGTATTTAGAAAATCTCCCTTCCCTACAAATTCAGGCTTCGAGCCTCAGTCTGGAGCCACTCGTACAATTAGAAACGTATGTATGTCCTCTCAGATGTATCTATTCTTGGCAAATCATCAGGTCCATTGATGTTGAAAGCGGTCCCTTCACTGGCAAAAATATTTCGGTTACAGCAGATGGAAATATAAAAAATACTAATACTACTACTAACAACTCACCGCAGCACCAAGCCTTCTGAGGCCAACACAGCTACACCCGCTCCTCCTCCGTCCCAATCTATTCAAAGCTTTCGCCTTTACACCCTCCCAGAAAGTTCCCGTTTCTTTTAAATCTTTCTTTATGACATCCTCCCACCCCAACCACGGACGACCTGCTTTCCGTTTAGCCCTAAGACGGTTGGCCGAAAAGGACAATCTTCGGCAATCTGTCATCCTTCATCCGCAGAACTGGCCTTAGCCATCTCAACCTTTCTCCCTCCACACGTAAAACATGAGTGCATTATACATTTTTACCACCGTGTGTAAATCGTAATGAGTTTTTAAATTCCTTACCTTTAGAGCCCAAGAGCAGATATAGAAATGAAGAGCCCGAAAGACAGCTTCCTTGTTTCAAAATGCAATCATAGACGCGACTGAACAATTTCTACCGTCTAAGCTAATTAAAGTATCTTCTTTGATTAAGCTTTGGCCCAACAATGATTACTAAAAGGCGATAGAGATGAGGAAAAGACAGATAAGAAATGAAAACGGATGAGGGTAAAACTGAAGCGGATGAAAACTGATGAGGACCACGCTGCTATTATTAAGGCTCAGAAAAAGTATTACGCCAAAGTAAATTTGAACAAAACGGAAGAGCACACCTCCCAACCAGTCAAGGCGAATCGTTAAAAAAGCTCTTTGGTTATCTATATTTACCCTATCCCCTCGGAAGACCTATTTTACACTTCTATTATGTAAACGATGTAGCCACGCTCTCAGTTATTAATACACATAAGACACTCACGGAAATCACCAACCAAGTTGTCCGTCTTCTTAAGGTTATACCCAGAATTAAACCGATGAAGAACAACTTGAGTTAACCTGGATAACCAGGAATTTCCTTGATTCAGCAGAAGTTGGAAGAGTAGTGAGCTCTGAGTATCTGGACTCATCAATTAACATACATTGCAGCTGCAAATACGAAATTTAACCGAGGACAGAATCGGTGGCAGCTGTTATCGTTTAGTGAAGAAAAGATTCGTGGCGCAGAGGCAAAATTCCTATCTGCACTAAAATCGAAAATAATAAAGCAATAGTCAGATCGGTTTTGTTGTGCAGCAGCATACCAAGGATCAACAAAGCCACAGATACTGAAGGGCTTAATCTTCAAACACAGATGCTTACAGAGAATCGCGTGTCTGCAGCCTATCAATAAGGTCTCTTTAAAAAAAAATTAAATATTCCTCTCCCACTCAAAAACTTCACAAAAAAAACAGAAAAAATAACACGGTATCATTTCAGCTTATTTTAACAATACATAAAAAGACACTATTTTATACGAATCAAATAAGCTGAAATGACGACACTGCCCCAATCTTAATTATCATTCTTTTCCTTTTTTTTCATTTCAATCTAATTTCCATTTACCTTACTGGCAACGCTGTTCTCACTCATACACACCTCCCCATACTCAGAAACTGAAACTCTCTTTCTCACTCCTTTTTTCCCACACAACTATTTACATTTCAAACTCACAACTATTGTTTTTTTGTGTAATTTTTTTGTAAATTATATTTTTGTGTGTTTTTTTTTGTGTAATTTCTATTTTTGTGTAAAAAATTTACACAACTATTTACAATTCAAAATCAAAAAAAATATTTTCTTCACTCATCACTTGAATTGATTACTACAATTCAATAAGGCCTAAAGCGATGGCTTCAAGAATGTAACCTAACGGACGTTATAACAAAACGTCGGATCACTTGTTAAGGGTAGGTCAACGAGCGACCAAAAAAAACTAATTATTTAGATAATTATTAAATAAAAATAACAAAAACGACTAATTGGATAATACTCACTGATAATCTTTGGAATAAGTAAAACCAATGAAAGGCAAATGATTTCCTACAAAAGCTTTTGGTTGAGGAAAATTTTCGTCAGGTGAATCGTCAATTTCGATGTCATCAAAATTAGAAGTATCATCATCACCATTTAAATCAGGTACAACTGGAGGAACACCTACAGAGAAAAAAAAATACATGAAAAATAATAGTTTGTGTCAAATAATTCTGATGAAGAAATTAATACCTTCATTTTTACTCCTATCTCCACTTTCCGAAATTACTTTTTACCACTTTGTACTAGGGTAACTAGTGATATATACAATTTCATTTTTATTATTCTAGGGCATAATTCTGTAATAAAGATAAAGAGGAAGATTACTTTCCAAAAAGTCTGCAACGGATTTTCAGAAGCCAATCACGTTGTTACTTCAGCATATATCAGAACGGGAAGTCAACTGGCTCCACCTTTTCAAAACATGATTGGCTCTCCTGTGTTCTTATTTGAAGTTTGAGCTAATAAAAAGAACATAAAGCTTTAGCGGCCAAAGATTTTTTTTACTATCAGGTCTCTGTGATTGTACTCTCTGTACTATTGGGAGCCTTTAATTGTTTTTATAGTCGTATTAAAGGACCAGAAATCTAATCCTCTTTCGTAACCTAATTTCTTTGGTTCTGTCGCTGGAGGTGTTACTCTTGGATGTACCCTGTACCAAGGTCGTATTCAGGGGTTGGGTGGATTTTTTTTCACCCCCATCCCCCGAAATGTTTGTCCGACTAGTAAAAACATAGCAAAATGAATATGAAACAAATTTTTGATGCGTTTTTTAAGTTTTTTTACCCCCCCCCCCCTAAAAAAAATCCTTTTGCAGAAAAACCTCGATTAAAATCGGAGCCCGTACACCAGGCATTATCCTCTATCAGCCTCTTGATTCCGGCTAGGCTAATTTTTGCTAATTCATAGTTATTTTTCTTAGTTTGTTGTTCTTTTTGTATTATTTTTTATAGTCATTAATTTTACAGTCGGATGGAATTAAATTATTGAATTGAGTGAAATTATACCATTACTATCAAGTTATAATTTTATTTTTCAAATCCTGTAAAATCAGCTATTTCCAGCATCTATTTTGGAAAAAATAATCCATCAGATAATTTTTCTAATTTGAAATGGGGAGCAGGCTAGGGGAAAGTCCCTAAGTTTACGAAACAGAATCAAAACCATTTGTTTTTTCCCATAACAAGCATGTTTTAGAAGTTCTTGCTAGCTTTTCACTTATTTATCCCCCTCTATCTCTATTTTTCATGCAATAAAAGAAAACCAGAGACCAAAGGATATTTTTTTTTCTTTGCAAATGGATGATGAAAATTAAATTTCATTTCATGGTTCCCAGAAAGTAATAGAAATCAGATAAATATTATTAAAGTGTTTTTATGAAGTTTTATATAAAATTTTATGAGGTTCAAAACTTTTATAAAAAAATTAAATAAAAAAAAACAAGTTTTTTTAACTGAAAGTAAGGAGCGACATTAAAACTTAAAACGACCAGAAATTACTTCGTATATGAAAGAGGGTGCTACCTCATCAACGCCTAGCTCTTTACGCTAAAGTTTGACTCTTTCTCTCAATTCTTCTTTTTAAAACAGAAAAAAACTTTAGCGTAAAGAGCGGGGCGTTGATGAGGAAGCAGCCTCTTTCATATACGAAGTAATTTCTGGTCGTTTTAAGTTTTAATGTCGCTCCTTACTTTCAGTTAAAAAAACTTGTTTTTTTTATTTAATTTCTGGACGTTTTTGAATCAATGCATGTTTTGATTTTGGCTCTCCGCAGAGCAATAATTAAAACAAAATTTGCATTTTTTTTTTTTTTTTTTTTTGGCTAAATGGCTTTCTCATAATTTTGATCGAATGATTTTGAGAAAAAAAGAGCGGGGGAGGAAGCCTAGTTGCCCTCCGGTTTTTTGGTTAATTAAAAAGGCAACTAGAATTTTTGATTTTTTACGAATATTTTTATTAGTAAAAGATTTACGTAACTTATAAATTAGCTTAAGTAAAGAACTTTTGTATTCTCATATTTTTATTACATATATGAGGGGGTTCCCCCTTTGTCAGATCCTCGCTCTTTACATTAAAGCTTAAATTTTGTCCCAATTCATTAAGAATGACCCCAGAATCACAAAAGCTGTAGAATAAATAGTTGAAATTACTAAAAATACTTTAGCGTAAAGAGCGAGGTATTAGGAGGAGGTGAGCCCCTCAAATGGGTAATAATTTCTGTTTGTTTTAAGTTTTAATGCTGCTCCTTACTTCCAGCTGAAAGAACTTTTTCATATTTATGTTTCATTTTTTTTTTTAAATAATGCTAGTAAATCCTGCGCTCCCTTCATGGAGATTTTCTTCCGCCATGACAAACTATCGATGGAAAGTTCCCCCAGCATATCCCCCTCTTCTCAACCCCTCCCCCAACCAGAAAAATCCACCTGAAAACGCCTGTACACTTCCCAATAACCATTACTATATGTAAGCACTGGTCAAAGTTTGTAACTTGTTGCCCCTCCCACGGGGACTCTGGGGGAGTAAGTCGTCCCCAAAGACATAGTTATAAGGTTTTTCGACTACGCTGAATAAAATGGCTATCTCAGAATTTTGATTTGTTGACTTTGGTAAAATAATTAGCTTGGGAGGGGGCCTAGGTGCCCTCCAATTTTTTTGGTCACTTAAAAAGGGCACTAGAACTTTTCATTTCCGTTAAAATGAGCCCTCTTGCAACATTCTAGGACAACTGGGAAGATACGATCACCCCTGGAAAAAAAAAAAAAAAAAAAAAAAAAAAAAAAAAAAAAAAAAATAAACACGCATCCGTGATCTGCCTTCTGGCAAAAAATACAAAATTCCACATTTTTGTAGATAGGAGCTTGAAACTTCTACAGTAGGGTTCTCTGATACGGTGAATCTGATGGTATGATTTTCGTAAAAATAATAAACTAAAATAACGCAAATTTTCTCAGGCTCGTAACTTTTGATGGGTAAGACTAAACTTGATGAAACTTATATATTTAAAATCAGCATTAAAATGCAATTCTTTTGATGTATGTATTGGCATCAAAATTCTATTTTTTAGAGTTTTGGTTACTATTGAGCCGGGTCGCTCCTTACTACAGTTCGTTACCACGATCTGTTTGATAAATTCCCAGAAAGTAATAGAAATCAGATAAATATTATTAAAGTGTTTTTATGAAGTTTTATATAAAATTTTATGAGGTTCAAAACTTTTATAAAAAAATAAACTTTTCTTAAACTAAAATAATAAAAAAACAAAATTCAAAATGTTTAGAACAGAATCAAAATATGAAAAATTAAAGGCTTTTTCAAACTAATTATAGAGGTGAAAGGCTTACATTCTCTAATTGTATTGAAAGTCCATTGGTCATTTTCAAAGAAAGGATGTCGTTTAACCTCCTCAGCTCCATTTCTTCCAAGCCTCTTTGTCCTATAACGAAAAATAAATAAACAATTAAAAGAAAAGATCAAAATTTGGTTATTAAGCCCTTTCAATCAATTCTGGTACAATAGTAGGGACATAGGGAGGGATTCGTATAATAGCAACACAGAAGAGTTGAACGACAAATTATGCAGTTAAAATCACGAGATTTCGAAGGGCCCAGGAATTAGCCCCCATCCTCCTACGTAGTCTACTAATTCTATTAGTATACCATAAATTTAAATATCTTATACTGATCTGCAGTAGCAGTCTATTAGGCTTGTTAAAATAATAACTGAAATAAATATAACTAAATAAATAAAATAAAAGATGATAATTGTTAACAAAAATAACTAATAAGATGATAATGATAAAGTAACTAAAATAATAGACTTCTGTTAAATACTTGGACTGCAACTAAAAGGCCTTTGGTCATACATGAGCAGGCAGACGTTTTTTGTTTGTTTTTAATTGACTCTTCCCCGGATTCTCCTTCTGGTAAATGTTTTCTACAGATTTCTTTTCTTCTTGGGTAGAGCGCTTACTTATTAGAATCATGTTTAGTAATAGCACTGGGATACTCAATACTTCCAGCCAACCCTAAGCCAAAGTACACAACACAAATATATTGGATATATACCCAGTCCCAAAGGCTAGACTGCGAGTAACGCTAGAAGCTTAAGCTGGTACAATACGGAATACTCACCAGCACCACCTATCAAGTCTCAGTGTTGATTAAAATTAAATAAAAAAAAACTTATTTTTTTAGCTGAAAGTAAGGAGCGACATTAAAACTTAAAACGAACAGAAATTACTCCGTATATGAAATGGGTTGTCCCCTCCGCAATCGCTCTTTACGCTAAAGCTTTTAATTGTTTTAAAAAGTAGAATTTTGGCAGAGTCAAACGGAGCGGTTAGAGGATTTGTCCAGGGAGGCGTGTCGAAAGCACAAAAATCACACCCTTTTGTGCTACATTATTCCAATCTTTCCTAGACCGTGGGGGTCCCTTCAACCCGCCTAGGTGGGATTCCACCGCAAAACCCCTTATCCTTGTAGGTAGGTATGAATGTAGACATGATGTGGATCCAACAGTAATCCTAGCTCACTGGTACATCTCTTTGGTTACAGGTTGGGGTACCATTATTTTAGCTGAATTTACAATAAGGGTAAATTTGAGGCGTTTTTTTCTCTTGAAGTGATACCAATGTAGTTAGTTACAGAGAAAAGAATCCTTCATTGTTATTGGCTACCATTTGATTGCCCTTTTCAACTGTTACATTAATGCTATACTATGCATATATATGCATACATATGCTATATAGAGAGTCTATTGATTGAGGATCTAGATATAGATTCTCTATGTATAGAGAATAAAATATCTCTCGATATAGAGAATCTATATCGAGAATGCTATACTATGCATACATATGCTATATAGAGAATCAGTCCCTTTCCTCCCAGTGCTAATCTTCTGATCCCATCTCAAGGCATCGTATCTCAAGGCAAGGTATTACACTCTAGTACAAGGCCACCTGAGGCCAACACAGCTGCACACGCCTTTCCTACACGCCAATCAATTCAGATTCACTCTTTGTCCCCTCCCGTGAGGTTCCAATTTCCTTTAATTCCTTCCCCATGACCTCTTCCATTCGGGGACGAAATGGGGACGGGGGGGAATGTGTTTGGTTCATTCCACTCACAGAAGTAAGATGAGAGAGAAAAATTTCATTTTCAGCTCATCATTCATGATACCAAAATTAAACCGATATGTTCCAAGAGCGCGGGGAGGAGTATCGAAAAGCGCGGGGAGGAGTAAACCAACAAATTGACTCTAGGTCAAGAGGTATCAATAAAGGAGACAGCAAGTTCCAATGCTATTGGTAGGGTCTATGATTTTAGGGGCATAAGCAGGTAGAATACTAATGTCCTGCTTGTCGAAATGGTCGATGAATAGGGCAGTATGGGACCTTTAGTCCTTTAATATTAGTCTAATAGGAATTAAAACTTCCAGGATCACAGACAATATTTATTATTTTTGAATTATAATCAACGACGAAAAAGTTGGAGAAAAAGCCAAGACTGATAGTCTGAGTGAGAGGCAAAGCTGGCATTAGCCTTTTTTAGAATTGTATAAAATGATGTCATTTTCACTTGTTGATAGATAGTCTACCATCCATCCTAGGGCAGAAATAAGGTAGATAGGCATGAAACAGGGGTAATTCAAATAATCTATGAGTTCTATGAGCCATTTGAAGGTAATTGGAGACCCCAAATAAAAGTTTTTCAAAGATTTATCAGTGACAATATCCACAGGACTTTGAAGACAATTGGACAACTGAGCTTGTTCTTATTATATGAGCTATGCCTACCGGGAAGTTTAAGTTTGATTAAGGTTCTTAGACAATTAAGTCTCGGTTTACTTGAATTCAATCTAAATTTTCTGAAATAGCGCAAATTATTTTGTTTCTTAAACTATTTTATACTTTTTTGGGTGGTTATTTTGCAGTGGCAGTTCTTCACAGCAACAAGAAGATTCAGCCTTGACAAGCATGTTTGGGGAACGGTCTGTCAGAATCACCAGTGATTTTAAAGAGCTTACCCGTTAGAGATGAAGTACACACCTCCACTTCCGTAAGTTCTTACCACTGTGATTCAAGGGACTATAGGGGAATACCTTACCCCTATTCCATCCAGATTCACCTCAAGTGCATCTATTATAAAGCTAGGAGCTTGGGGCCTAAAAATACATTGACTAGAGCTTCAAAAATCCTTTGTTTCCATAACAATTGTCCAGAGAACTTAGTGAAGAGTCTACCTTTCTGATAAAAGATTTTGATTTGATCATTACCTTTGTCACAAATGGCGTATACGCCTTACAGAAATCGTAGTGAATTTTTATGATCATTAGTCTTCCCGGAAGTTTAAATAAACTTTACCCGCTTCGTCCTATGCCTTTACCCTTCTATCGAATTTACCCTTCTCAAGTCCTAATAAAATTTGTGACCAAGAAATAAACTAACTGTAGCTTAAAAAGCCCCCTCTTATCGCCCCCTCCCCTAAAAAGGACTTATCTATCTGATAAAGGCTTTATGGTTAGATCCTTGTCTTTGTCACTAATGTCGTCCAAGTCATACGGAAATCGCAGTGAATTTTTATGATCCATAATCTTCCCGAAACTCCTAAGTCGTATGATTTTACTCATTACCCATCTACCGAACATTACGCTCCCCAAAAGTCCCAACTAAATTTGTGGCCTAAAAATAGGCTAACGGGAGCTTCTAAATCCCTCTGATTTCTCCCCACAACAAATTCTAGAGAACCTACTAAATAACTTGCCTATCTGATAAAAACTTTTTGATTAGGTCCTGTTCCTGGAAGTCCTAACCTTAGTCCTACATTTTTACACATTACCCTTCTACCGAAAGTTACCCTTCCCAACTAAATTTGTGGCCTAAAATACGTTGACTGTAGCTTCAAAAGCCCTCCCCCTCATTCCCCACAAAAAGTTCTAGAGAACCTACTAAAGAACTTACCTATCTGATAAAAATTTTTTGATTAAATCATTGCCTGTCATTAATGTCACCCACGTCATATGGAAATCGTAGTGGTTTTTATGATCATTAATCTTCCCGGGAGTCCTAACTAAGGTTTACCCTCTTAGTCCTATGCTTTTACCCATTACCTTTCTACCAAACTTTAACCTTCCAGTAAACCTCCACTAAATTTGTCCCAACTGAAGCCCCCTCTCATTCCCAAAAATATTTCTAGAGAACTTCATAAAGAACTTACCTATCTGATAAAAACTTTTTTATTAGATCCTTAGCTTTGTCACTAATGTCGTCAACGTCATCCGGAAAGCGCAAGGAATTTTTATGATCCATAATCTTCCCATAAGTCCCAACTAAACTCTCAGCATAGAAGGGGGTATCACCAACCAACATTTCATATAAAAACACGCCCACTGACCAGTAGTCACACTCTTTTCCATAGACACCCTCCCCACTCTGAGATTTCAGCACTTCTGGGGAGATATAGTCAGGAGTTCCAACAGCAACATCGGATCTGATAAGACCATCGGAATCAACTTTCATACAGGTACCAAAATCAGCTAGTTTTAAATGGCCACTGGCATCTAGGAGCATATTATCCGGCTTAACGTCCCTAGAGGGAAGATTAAACAATTTAGTTGAAATTAACAAAAGAAAATACACTGAAAAAACATAAATTTAAAACGATGTAGGGGGGACCTTACAGTAAGAGCCCAAATACAACTTGAAACAACTGTAACTGGTATTACTTAAGATTAAGTTTACGATAATGATAATGATTTTAATACTCAGCAATTCAAGATTA
Source organism: Artemia franciscana (assembly GCF_032884065.1). Classification (NCBI taxonomy): domain Eukaryota; kingdom Metazoa; phylum Arthropoda; class Branchiopoda; order Anostraca; family Artemiidae; genus Artemia; species Artemia franciscana. The sequence continues at coordinate 33,117,609 of NC_088880.1, read as the reverse complement.
TTTCCACTTTTATTCACGTTCAGAGGCTTCGACATGGACGACAATCTCTACCTGGTCACTAGTGATCCCATACGCAATTAGTACACAAAATTAGTAAAATATGAGAAAAAAAAAGTTAAAGTCAGGAGAATTTTATAATTCAAATCTAAAAAAAAAGGAATTCTAGGAATTATAACGAAACATTAAAGCGAAGGAAAAGAGTAAAACAATAGGTAGCATAAAATTAAAATAAGTAAATAGCTATATTAGCATAAGAAATCATAGTTACAGCAATATTGTCAAATAAAATTAGCTATAGAAAAATATCAACAATAAAATTAAAATAGCTAAAAGAAAAAGTATTCAAGAGACTTGAAGTAAAGGAAAGAAGAAGATTAGGAAAAAGAAGATAAGTAAAGTAAAAAAATGGCAGAAAAAATTGGAGCATTAAAAAGAAACTCAAGTATTTAGTATACATTGATGACATCAAAAACAAAATATGCATATCAATGTAAAAACAAACATATGACTATAAAGAAAGAAGATAAAGAAATAAAAAGACGGAAAGAATTGAAAGAGCACAAGGGCAGATGAATAGCATACAAAGAAATGTCGAGTATATAAAATGGGATGGATAGAGGTTAAAAGAAAATATTAAAAGAAAAGCGGAATCTCAAGGAGGAAGCAAAGAGTCAAGCTCTGAATTGTGTAGATTAATAAGGGAAAAGAAGATGAGGAAATAACCCACACAATTCAGAGTTCCCTCCTTGAAATTTCGCTTTTCTTAAATACTTTCTTTTAACCTCTATCCATCCCATTTCATATACTCGACATTTCTTAGTATACTATTCATCTGCCCTTGTGCTCTTTCAATCCTTTTTTTCATCAGCTGTGTTAGGCAGTTTTGAAGAAACACCATTACCTATGTACAAATCCCATTCTATGAATAGCCTCTAAAGCTAGGACCACTTCAGCACAGTAAAATCGAGCCCACTTCTCAGGGACATCATAGTTAGACATTAAATTGACCAAATCACCGCCCGGCATGTAATCCATTACCATATATAAGTACTTGCTGTCTTGAAAGGCGAAGTGCAACTGGACGATCCACTCGGAGTTAGAGTGAGCCATGATATCCCTTTCTTCCCAAAAGAAGGCGGAGTCTGAACGTTTAATCTGAAAAAAAAAGTTGACATTGTTTAGTTAAACATTAGGTAATCTTTTCAAGCTTTGTTTTTACTCTTTCTTGTCCCAGATACATATTAGAAATTGAGCATGTGACACACATTTTTGCAGGGTACCAACAAAATCCTTGAGGTCTCTAAATAAGTTAAGGAAGTGGTAAAGAAAGCATAGCAATTTAAGTGTGTCTTTTGTTGTTGTTTTTTGTGGGGAGGAGAGAGAAGCATAATATTCATCTTGTGATGTGTATACATCTTGTGTATGTGATATGTGTCTAAAATCCTTCATTCTTTACGCTAAAGTTTGGCTTTTTTAGTCAAAGATCTTTAGAGGTTTTTTAAGTATTAAAGATCTTCAAAATTCAAATTCAGCCGCCTTTGTATTTTAACAGCCTTTCTTAAAGAACTGCGAAAAAAGGTCAAATTTTAGCGTAAAGAGCATGGGATGAGGAAAGGACAGCTTCCCTCATATACGGACAGATTTTTATTCGTTTTAAGCTTAAATGTTGCAACTTACTTTTAGTTGAAAAAGCTGTATTTTTATTTAATTACTTACCGTTTTTGAAGTCATACCAGGATATCCAGTCCCCCCCCCCTCGTGTACATTTTCCCTGGAAAATTACCCCTGAAACCTTTCCTACTCACGAAAAATTCTCCACGTGAATAACGCCCTCCCCGTCAAAATGTCCGCATTCCCAATAACAAAAACTATACGTAAAAAAGGGCAGGTTGCAAAGCCTTTTTTCTAGGGACTGTGTGGCATCATATTATTCTCGAAGGCATAGTTATAGAACGCTGCAACAATGCAAAATCAAATAGCTATCTCAAAATTTTGTTTGGATATTTTTGGGGAAAAGGGGGCGTTGGAGGGGGACTATTTGCCCTCCAAGCTTTTTGGTCACTTAAAAAGGATTCTTGAACTTTCGATTTCCGTTCGAATGGCATCTTTCTTAATCTTCTAGGACTATTGGTTCGGTACCATCAGCACAAGGAGATAGAAAACAAAACAAATAAGCATGCATCCGTGATCTTTCTTCTGGCACAAAAAAAAATCGACAATTTTGTGTATAGGAGCTTGAAACCTCAACGACAGGATTCTCTGAAATGCCAAACCTGATGGTGCCACCTTCCTTAAAATCGCTTAACTTCTAAGAGATTGTTCCTTCTTTCTGCAAAAAGCAGACAAAATTTCTCATTTTCGTAGCTTTTGATGGGTAACATTAAAGATAATACATTTAATATAAATAGAATCAGCATAAAAAGCCAATGCTTTTGATGTTCCAACCTCTATCAAAATTCCGCTTTTCAGAAATTTGATTACTATTAGGCCGAGTCACTCCTTAATCACAGGTCGTTACAATGAACTGTTCGATCACAAAATTACCCTGCGTTTTTCTGTTGTTTTTGTTGTGAGGTGGGAGGTGACTAACATATGCATTATTATATTTTGGTGCAAATTATCACTTACTGTATTCGACAGCCTCCTTTGCCTTATAAATTGTTCCTTATCGTAATAACATAAAAAAAATGCATATAAAGAAATTTTGATGTGTTTTCCTAAGTTTTATTTACACCACCACCCGAACAAGAATCCTGGATACACCCTTGATCAAGGGTAGAAAAGAGTTGTAAATCCTACTTTTATACTGTGCCTTTTCGACGCCAATCCCACCAGTCTACTTTTATTAATTTTTCATGATTTAGCACCATGAGCCTTAAATGATGCTAACACATGAGACTTAAAATCATTGATACACTTTCATGGGCAGCGCTATTGCGTAGCCTAAGTAAAGAGCGATGTGGGCATAATGTTTTTTTTTTTTTTAGAACAGGCTACTTCGTATCGAAGGAGTTACCGTAAAAACTTCGGAAAGGGTTCATTCGATTGGAAATTGGAAGATCTAGTGACCTTTTCATAGTCGTACGTGATTGGAGGGCAACGAACCCTCCTTCCACACCCATCATTTTTCCAAACACATCCAATCAAAATTTTGAGATAGGCATTTTTTTTCAACGTAGTTGAAAGGTCCGGAAATTCTGTATTTGAGGATGAAAATACCCCTACAACGCTCAGGGCAAGGGTTATAAGTTATACCCTGGGGATATATGAGGTTTATATGGAAAGGGTGATCGCATAAACTTCGGAGGGGGCTCATTGGATTGCTACTCAAAAGTTTTAGTAACCTTTTTGAGATTTAATGATGGGAGTGTGGTTACCCCCAACCCCCAAACCTCATATTTTTACCAAAATGCATCTAATAGAAATTTGGGATTACCACTAACTAAAGTTAATATCGAACAGTTCGTGGTAACGAACTGTAGGAGCCTTCCGGCTCAATAGTAACCGAAACTCTAAAAAATGGATTTCTGATACCAATAGTCACATCAAAAGAATCGCATTTTAATGCTGATTTTAAATATATAAGTTTCATCAAGATCAGTTATACCCATCAAAAGTTAAGAGCCTGAGAAAATTTGCCTCATTTCAGAAAATAGGGGGAAGCACCCCCTAAAAGTCATACAATCTTAACGAAAATCACACCATCAGATTCAGCGTATCAGAAAACCTTGTTGTAGAAGTTTCAAGCTTCTATCTACAAAAATGTGGAATTTCGCATTTTTTGCCAGAAGACAGATCACGAATGCGTGTTTATTTGTTGTTGTTTTTCCCAGGGGTGATCGTATCGACTGAGTGGTCCTAGAATGTCGCGAGAGGGCTTATTTTAACGGAAATTAAAAGTTCTAGTGCCCTTTTAAGTGACCAAAAAATTGGAGGGCACCTAGGCCCCCTCCCACGCTCATTTTTTCCAAAAAGTCACCGGATCAAAATTCTGAGAAAGCCATTTTATTCACCATAGTCGAAAAACGTAATAGCTATGTCTTTAAGGACAACTTACTCCCCCGCAGTCCCTGTGGGAGGGGCTGCAAGTTACAAACTTTGACCTGTGTTTAAGTATAGAATGGTTACTGGGAAGTGTACAGACGTCTTCAGGGATATTTCTATGGAGAAACTTGTCATGGGGGAAGAGAATTTCAATGAAGGGGGCGCAAGATTTTCTAGCATTATTTGAAAAAAACAATGAAAAATAAATATGAAAAGTTTTTTCTACTGAAAGTAAGGAGCAGCATTAAAACTTAAAACGAACAAAAATCATTACGCATTTGAGGGGTTTACCTCCTCGTTATACCTCACTCTTTACGCTGAAGTACGCTGAACTCTTTACGCTGAACTCTTTACGCTATAGAATGGTTACTGGGAAGTGTACAGACGTCTTCAGGGATATTTCTATGGAGAAACTTGTCATGGGGGGAGAGAATTTCAATGAAGGGGGCGCAAAATTTTCTAGCATTATTTGAAAAAAACAATGAAAAATAAATATGAAAAGTTTTTTCTACTGAAAGTAAGGAGCAGCATTAAAACTTAAAACGAACAAAAATCATTACGCATTTGAGGGGTTTACCTCCTCGTTATACCTCACTCTTTACGCTGAAGTATTTTTAGTAATTTCAACTATTTATTCTACGACCTTTGTGATTCAGAGCTCATTCTAAAGGAATTGGGACAAAATTTAAGCTTTAGGATAAAGAGCGAGGTATCGACGAGGGTTGAATCCCTTCATACACGCAATAAAAACATACGAATATAGAAGTTCGTTACGTAAATTAATCCGTAAGTTATGTATATTTTTTTACCAATGAAAACGTTTGTAAAAAATTAAAAGTTCTAGTTGCTTTTTTAAGTAATCAAAAAATTGGAGGGCAACTAGGTCTCCTCCCTCGCTCCTTTTTTCTCAAAAATTTCCGATTAATTGTAATTAATTAATATGCAAATTTAGTTTTAATTATTTATGTGCGGAGAGCCAAGATCAAAACATGCATTAATTCAAAAACGTCCAGAAATTAAATAAAAAAAAAAGTTTTTTTTTAAATGAAAGTAAGGAGCAACATTAAAACTTAAAACGAACAGAAATTACTCCGTATATGAAAGGGGCTTTTCCTCCTCAACGCCCCGCTCTTTACGCTAAAGTTTCTTACTGTTTTAAAAATAGAGTTAAGAGAAAGAGTCAAACTTTAGCGTAAAGAACGAGGCGTTGAGGAGGAAAAGCCCCTTTCATATACGGAGTAATTTCTGTTCGTTTTAAGTTTTAATGTTGCTCCTTACTTTCATTTAAAAAAACTTATTTTTTTTATTTAATATAACTAATGACGCTAAAGGTATTAAGATGAAACTTTTGGGGAACGTTTAGAAGCTTCAATTAAAGGAATAACTGTATACATGCAGGTTTTCAAAAGGGCATATAAGCAATATCAGAGGCAGCACCACTCTATAATAGCTAGAAATATCAATGAAACTTTTAAAGGAGCTATTTCAATTAAAAGTTGAAAGTTCTGGTGCCCTTTTAAAGAGTAACAAGAGATTGAAGGGCAAGCAGCACAATCCCCTTAATTTTCCAAACGCATCCAGTCTAACATTTTCAAACGGCCACATCGTTCAGCATAGTAGAACGGTCCAGCAATTATGTCTTTAGGGATATTAGACATGTCAACCCCGCACAATTATGCAATTGGCCTATTATGCTTTAAAACTAAATGTCACTTTAAAATAAATAAAAAATAATTGTGTTTATGGTTGCCCATAAGACACCTCATAAATATGTCGAGAATGATTGGGGGGGGGGGGGGTAATAAATGTGAACTTTTGGATACTAGTATTACTACTTCGGCTGTTTTTCGGGAAAAAATTAGAAAAATTAGAAAAATGAGGTATTTGTAATTTACGACCGGGTGATCAGATCTTAATGAAATTTGACATTTAGAAGAATATCGTGTCTCAGAGCTCTTTCTTCAAATCCGACCGGATCGGGTGACATTGGGGGGAGTTGGAGGGGGAAACCTAAAATTTTGGAAAACGCTTAGAGTGGAGGGATCGGGATGAAACTTGGTGGGACAATTAAGCACAAGATATCCTAGATACGTGATTGACATAACTGGAACGGATCCGCTCGCTTTGGAGGAGTTGGGGGAGAGTTAATTCTGAAAAATTAGAAAAAATGAGATATTTTTAACTTACGAAGGACTGATCAAATCTTAATGAAATTTCATATTTAGAAGAACCTCGTAACTCAGATGTCTTAATTTAGATTTCGACCGGATCCGGTGTTATTGGGGGGCGTTGGGGGGGGACCAGAAATCTTGAAAAAAATTAGAGTGGAGGGATGAGGATGAAACTTGGTGGGAAGAATAAGCGCAAGTTCAATATATGTGACTGAAATAACTGGACCAGATCCACTCCCTTTGGGGGAGTTGGGGGGAGGGGGGTAATTCGGAAAAATTAGAAAAATGAGGTATTTGTAATTTACGACTGGGTGATCAGACCTTAATGAAATTTGATATTTAGAAGGATCTTGTGCTTCAGGTCTCTTATTTTAAATCCCCACCAGATCCGGCGACATTGGGGGGAGTTGGAGGGAGAAACCAGAAATCTTGGAAAACGTGAAAATTGAGGTATCTTTATCTTACGAGCGGATCTTAATGAAACTTGATATATAGAAAGATCTTATGTCTCAGATGTACCATTTTCAATTTGAATCGGTTCCGGGGACTTAGGGGGTTGGAAGGGGGAAACAGAAATCTTGGAAACCGGAAATCATGGAAAACGCTTATAGTGGAGAAATCCGGATGAAACTTGATGGGAAGAATTAGCACAAGTTCTAGATGCCTGATTGACATAATTGAAACGGATCCTTTTGTTTGACCCTCCTCTTTTGTTGAGAATAGAGTTTGTTCGTCCACTTGGCTCTTCGGATCATCCTCATTACTTAACGTGTTCGCACTAAGCAATTGTGCTTGACCATACATCAAGGAGTTCTTTTACTTTGTACCCCAAGGATTCTCACATTAATAATATTTTTTTTATAATTTAAATAAATAAAAAGAGTCTATGTGTACCCAGGTTGTCAAATAGCATAGATAGAACCTTTTGGGAGTGATATTAAATTTTACTTATCAGGTCAACTTCAGAAGCTTTAAAATTTATTAAAAAATACTGTTTGTGTCAGGATTAAAAATTGTTGAAAAAGTTTCTCCAACATACAAATAGCAACCCGTACTATAGATTCTTATAGAAAAAAACTAGAGATACAAAATATCATTTTTCCTAGAAAAAGACTATGTCGATAGAAAACGAACATAAATTAATTTAAAAAACCTTTTCCGCAAAACAAGTTTTTCAAAGAAAAGTAAAAAGCTCCATTAAACTAAGAATGAGCAAAAACAAAATCAAATAATTTTCCAAGCGTAAAACTACTACAAATTACTACCAAGAAATAACTGAAACTCAAAACAGACAGAAATTACAATAAATAGCCAAGTCAAACTCAAAACGAGCAAAAATTAATATGAATAGGGCTGATAGCCCCCATGCCTTCTCAAGACCACAAAGCAATTTCCGCTTTGCTAAAAAAAATTCGTTTGAAATGTTTTCACTTTTCTTGCATAAATAAAAAAAATGTCAAAGCTTTTAAGGAATAAATATATATATGTCAATTAAACTGACAATCCAAGGTCATTTGCTTTGTTTGTTTGTTTTTTTGTTTTTTTTACTAGCGTCAGATTCTACGCTTACGCACATACTTACTCTTACACCCACACTCTTTGGCACACAATGAAAACCAGCTATGGATCTTTTTTTCAACTCGTCTCCTAATGGTTTAATGACAAAAAAGGTGATTCATCTCTAATTTCAAACTATAGACCTATTTCTCTTCTTCCCGTCATCTCAAAGGTTGTTGACAAAGTAGCGTATCGTCGACTCTCTGTATTTAGAGTCGACTCTAAAGTAGTGTAAGACTCAAAAGTAGTGTATCGTCAACTCTCTTCATTTGTATTTGGTACTAATTCGACTGCTGGCAATTCTCTCATCACTAACCATCAGTATGGTTTTCGTCCCTCATTCTCTACCTTGCATGCACTTTCTGATGCAACAGAGTCTGTGCGTGTTAATCTGGACAAGGGCATGTGTGTTTTGGGTCTATTTCTTGACTTTTCAAAGCCTTTGATATGGTTGACCACAATGTTATTCTGTCTAAACTATCTTTATTTGGAGCGCATGGAGTCCCACTAGAATGGTTTAGATACTACCTCTCGGAGATCTCAGTATGTTTCGATTAACCGTACTTCTTCCTCTACTTTGCCTGTATTGAAAGGTGTCCCACAAGGCTCTGTGCTTGAACCACTTTTGTTTCTAATTTACATTAATGATCTTGTTGATGGTCTTCATCCCCATGTTCACCCTGTTCTTTTTGCTGATGACAGTAACTTTTCAAAGGCCTTTGATATGGTTGACCACAATGTTATTATGTCTAAACTATCTTTATTTGGAGCGCATGGAGTCCCACTAGAATGGTTTAGATACTACCTCTCGGGGATCTCAGTATGTTTCGATTAACCGTGCTTCTTCCTCTACTTTGCCTGTATTGAAAGGTGTCCCACAAGGCTCTGTGCTTGAACCACTTTTGTTTCTAATTTACATTAATGATCTTGTTGATGGTCTTCATCCCCATGTTCACCCTGTTCTTTTTGCTGATGACAGTAACTTTTCAAAGGCCTTTGATATGGTTGACCACAATGTTATTCTGTCTAAACTATCTTTATTTGGAGCGCATGGAGTCCCATTAGAATGGTTTAGATACTACCTCTCGGAGATCTCAGTATGTTTCGATTAACCGTACTTCTTCCTCTACTTTGCCTGTATTGAAAGGTGTCCCACAAGGCTCTGTGCTTGAACCACTTGTGTTTCTAATTTACATTAATGATCTTGTTGATGGTCTTCATCCCCATGTTCACCCTGTTACTTTTTGCTGATAACAGTAACTTTTTCATTGCTGCAGTAGACCTGCCATCTGCCACTTCTATAGCTCAAGGTCTTTTTGATAAAGTAAAGGATTGGTGCTGGTCAAATGGTATGGCTCTTAACAGCCGAAAGAGTGCTATTGTCAACTTCAGGACCCCTTACCGTATGAGAGACGTACAGGAGCCAATCACTCTGACTTTTGGGAACGATATTATACCACAAGCTACTATGGTGAAGTTTGTTGGTGTGTATCTTGACTGTTTTCTTTCTTTTAAACCGCATATAACTCACACCCGTTCCTTAATCCTCCGCCAGTCTTCAATGTTGCACCGGAATAACTCATTTCTTCCTCCTGATATTATGGTTTCTCTTTATTATGCTTTTATTTATCCTTACCTTTCTTATTGCTGCTCTGTCTGGGGTAATACTAATAAATCTCTTCTCTGATCACCTCAAAGAGCCCAAAATAGGGCAGTGAAGGCTAATTTTCTTCTCCCTCGGCTTTACCCTTCCTCTGATCTTTATAATGATACTGGAATAGCTCCGCTGGATCATATTATAGGTAAGAGTACTCTTTATCTAGCGCATTCTGCTTTTCTAGGTACTCTCACACCGCCCCTGCAGCAGTTTTTCTCTCGGACAGGCTCAGGTAAGGTACTTTTCTTCTTTACGTAATTCTTCACGACGATTAATTTTACCAAAACGATCTTCTACAGCAGCCCAGAGGTCTCCTGTATATCAGTCAATTCTTTTATGGAACTCTATCCCTTCGGATGTCCCTCACTTTCTTTCTGCAAAGGCATCATTTCGTCGGGTCTCCAGTTCAATAATTTTTCTCTCTCTTTTTTAATTCTATCCTAATTTGTATCCTAATATATATATATATATATATATATATATATATATATATATATATATATATATATATATATATATATATATATATATATATATATATATATATATATATATATATATATATATATATATATATATATATATATATATATATATATATATATATATATATATATATATATATATATATATATATATATATATATATATATATATATATATATATATATATATATGTATATATATATATGTATATATATATATATATATATATATATATATATATATATATGTATATATATATATATATATATATATATATATATATATATATATTTTATAAAAGTGTTTTATTCTTGTTCTTTGTGGTCCATTACAAGCAAAGCTTCTTGGGCCTAGTAACCACGTTACTTTTGCAATAGTTTTTCTTTTAGTATTAATAAATTGATTGATTGACAAAGAATAATAAATAAGGACTTACCATTTCGTATTTGCTAAGCAGCTTCATGGCATAAACTTTGTCGGTATTTTTATTCCTGACCAGTTGAACTTGTCCAAAGGCCCCGCGACCAATGACTTTTATCAGCGTAAAGTCATCTGGTTTTATACGTAAGTTGGTAATCTTGCTTGAGACTCCATCATCTGAAAGTATATTTTCATCAACATATAGTATATTTATTGTAAATATACTATTATATACTAATGCATATAATATATAATAGGCTATTATATATACTATTATACTAGTAAATATACTATTATTATATATTAATACAATTTGATATATTAATATATATACTAGTAAATATACTATAATATATAGTATATGATAGTACATTAATATCAACATAGGTCATCAATATAGGTGGGTGAAATTTTCCTTCCCACAAACTAAATTAAGAACACGCATATTAGATTATTATTTTCCGCCAATATTTTCGAGATGCTAATTCACAAAGCGGCATTTCTCTACCTGCTTTAATGTTTGATTCTTCTCTTTTTTAATTTATTGGTGAAAAATAACCACAACCAGATTTTATTTCGCTAAAAACCAAGCCATCATTTATTTTAACATCCAAATACTGTTTGAATTCCACGAAAAGGTTAATTAATAATGTTAATTGAGTTTGTAAGATTTTTAAATACAAAGTTGGTGTGTTTCCCAGAAGCTCACTACAGTACGGTTGACAGTTAACCATTTTCTCCTTAAACACGAAATAAACACAAACATGTTACCATTCTATTTATTATATGTACTACTTACTATCCATTATCATATACATTAATTAATCAAATTAATTAAATATCTAATTAAATATATGCTTATTATAGTATGTTACTTACTATGACTTTTATAAAAAGCAGATAAATATACCACTGCCCATGTGACTCAATGTGAACTATAGCCCAATAGAAGTACCAGCATTTCTATTGTTTTGTTTAAAACAGGGATGTATTTGAGAATACCCCAACCCTCCCCATATGCATGTAACCCTAGTCCCTTAGGGACTAGGATTCTCGAGATGCTAATTCAAAAACGCATGATTGCACGGTGAATAAAATCATCAGGGTTTCTTTCTCTAAAATTCACAGAAAAAGTATCAACTTTATGTGTTCGTACCACATAGCCTTAAACAAAAAAAAATATTAACATTCTTTATGCAATTAAATCTAGGATTGAACGTAGAGTTCTTCGCAAGAAGCAGTGTTTACAGCAAAAACAGGCCTAGTAGATAAAAAAAAGCAAAAAGCTAAAAAAGAAACATTTTCCTCGTAGGTACAGCAGCTGTTCCTTATTTAAACAATACATTTTCTGACAATCTTCAATATTTAAATAAATTAATGGAGCCCTTAAATACAAAAATACAAAATTTCATGTAAAAACTGCATGCCTTTTGTTCTTTTTTTTCCTCCTCCTTTTATATTTGTTCTGTCTCGTTTTATTATTATTTTTATTCACTATTCCACTTTCCATACTGTTGTACAAGGTGAGTGAAATATAAATAATGATAATTATAGCAATAACAGGCCTAATAAGGCCTGGTGAGGGGGTTTCGGACTTAAGTAAATACTGAAGTCAGAAATATCATTCTATTAAAACAACGATTCAAAGAATTGGTCCATCGATCCCAAAAAGCAAGAATGTCTCGGATCGCTTTGTCTACAAAAAAAAATCATGAAATCCTTGAATAACAAATAAAAAGTAGTTTAAAAATAACAGCCTAGAGCAAGTTCCAAAGCAATATTTTAAAGGTAAAATAGTAAAGAGAAGGACTAAATTAATTACACCCTTATACTACCAATCCTCAATGCTTCACCAGATACGTAAATATTGATTATGTGCAGGACAGATCAATAGAACTAAAATACTATGTATAATATACTATATACTATTATTTATACTATATATACCATAATATATTAAATAATATACTAATATATAATATAATACACTAATATTACAGAACTAATAACTATCGAATAAAATTAACACATTAATATAATAAATAAAAAAAGGTAAAGAATACCGCATTGGACTTTACAGTCCCTACAGGTGGTGCTGATCTCCGTTTCTTGGCCCTTCAGCCAGGAAGTGCAATAGGGAGTTGGGGGCCAACCATCCTGTGCTTTCGCGCACCCTTCCTGTTTACCTTCCCAAGATAACTCCAGGTACCCATTTAGAGCTGGGTCGACTCTGGCTGAGCTTACAGAGCCTTTTTCTTCACCACGGCACTTTAATAGCAATGTCTTACCATTTGAACATTTGAAAAAAAAACTTTTAATTGACATCGATTAAAAATTGAAAGAGTCGTTACCTATTTGAAGAGTAATAAATGTATGAGCTGGGATTGTTGTTTGATGACTAAAATTATTGACTTTTGTTAATATAAGCCCTCTTCCGATATTCTAGAACTACTGGTTAGTTGGGATCAACCCTGGGGTAAGAAAAAAAACTGCAAAAAACACGCATCGGTAATCTTTCCTCATTGATCCCTCTACAACAGGGTTTTTAACTATACTGAATCTGATAAATATCGCTCTTGATAGATGTTTTTCCTTTTCGAAAATCCTAAATTGATTTCAGGCTCGTAACTTTTGATGGGTAATATTAGCTGACATTAATCGACAACAACTGAAATTGTTCTACCCCAGGGTCACCAAATGACCAGTGACCAAGTAAAATTGACCTGTTGTTTCAAAGAGGCCAGGTTCAGAATAGGTTAGAAAAAAATCCTTTGAAGCGATCATTTCCGGTTGTAATCAGAAAGTAAAAATACTTACATCTGTTAAGAAACAGTTCTACATTTTTCATTCGTCTTATAGCTGGATGGTCACAGTCACCTATCAGAGCTTGGATGCTATCCTAAAATTATAAAAGATAAAATAAAAAATATAGAAAAACAACGATATGGTGAATAAAATAAAGAAAACTTAAGACAAAAAACATTTGGAATGAGAACTTGCTTTCTACACAAGCACAAGGTCGTTTTATGGATAGGCTAAATATAAATGGATTTTGCCATCAAAATAAATAGCAAAGGATAAACATTAGAGGCTGCTATACTTTATTAACAAACACAATAATAACTCTTTACATTACACATCTACTGCACTGATGGAAAAACATACGTTTTTGTTGGCGTGAAGTAGTAAAAATTAACCGTTTTCTAAACACACCAAAAAATAAAGTAATAAATAGCTAACAAAAAAAAAACATACAAAAAAAAAGGATCAATCTCCTTCACAATATCCCCCCTCAAAAAAAAAATACCAATAATCCTACTCCCTCACTAATAATAGCTATCTTTGCTATTTATCAATTCCTGCCCAGAGGGCAGAAATTAAAAAATTACATCATAGGTCTAGATTCTCCCACCACATTTAGGACGAAATTCAGTAAGTGGGGTGGGGGTTAATAAGTTAGTCCACTCCACTCTAGGTTGTGTGCAGGTGTGGTATGTTTTTAACATGTGAGATATAGGATACTTTCTTTGCTCATTCTAGCAGAAAACAGACCATGATAAGCACATAAAGGTATTATTGATAAACAAATAAGAAGAAAAAAAAGATACTAATGGACAAGGCCCAAAATACAGACTTTTCAGTTTGGCCTAATGCCATTTTATTAACCAAAAATTCAAGAAGAGAGTAAAACAAAGGTTGACCAGGCAATCAAAAATTTATAATTTAGATAAATGTCTTGAAATCTGCAAGTTTACACTTTTTTCTACCCTTTTTTTACCCTAATTTTTCTCTCTTGCTTTTCGAGACCTTCTTTTTCTTTTTTCTTTTTTAAAGGTGATCTTACTCACAAATATGGACCATTCCATTTTCTGTGTCAGGAATGAACCTTTGCACTTTAATTATGTATCTCCAAGCTAATTTAGCTTGATCAAATTTAATCAAATATTTAAATCTAATTTGCATTTTGTGCATGTGAAATTTTCTTATACGCAATTTTAATGCTAATTTAATTTGCTAACTTAAAGTGGCATTCCATTATTCTATGAAATCAAATTGTAAAAAAGCAAGTCTTAATTTATGGATTTTAAGTAGAATATCAAAAACAAAGCTTTGCATTTTGCAATGTACCAAAATGCAATATTTTTACGGACTCTATCTTTCAGAATGGAGGGGGCATGTGAAAAAAATTATTTACCCTCTAACTAAAAAGAAAGATTCGACCTCTTTGGAAGTTATTAATCCCTCATTCCTATATTCCTTGTACAAACTAAGTTTTTAAAAAACATATTTTTTCATGTGAAAATAGGAGTGGAGTCAAAACAAAAACAAACAGAAAATACTCTATATGTGATGGGGACTCCCACTCCCACTCTGTACTATAGTCTAACATATACTTTTATGTAACTGTTGAATTTAATTTGTCTTAAAGTTTATGTGGAAAAAAAAACTTCTTGGTTAGCTGTATTTTGTACATGCATAACAGCGTTTCCCTGGCAACGGCGCCAATGGCGAAGGGCAAGGGACTTAGGTTGCCTAGTAGTACCAAAGAGAAAACTGGAAAACAAATAGAACATTAAGAATAGAAGAAATAAATTCCAATTTCTCTGTACCTCAAATATGATAAAATGATAAGAAACGAAATTACTTTCAGTATGAAGATTGTTGAACAGGGACATAAGTTTCCTCTGAAATTCTCAAAATTTTCCGGGAATGATTTTTCTTTTCTTGTATTATCCTATTAACTAGTGTAAACGGGAAAAAAAAATTCTTAGCATTTAGATTTCTTCTGATTCTTGGATTTAACTTCTTAGAGATCATGTGTAGTCAGATTAAATAAAAAAAAAACAAGTTTTGTCAACTGAAAGTAAGGAGCAACATTAAAACTTAAAACGAACAGAAATTATTGCGTATATGACGGGGTTCACCCCCTTTTAATTAGAATTAAAAGCCGTTTAATTAGAATTAACAGCTCTTCTGAAAGTACTAAAGAAGACTTTAGCGTAAAGAGTTAGGTACTGTCGAGGGGACAAACAACCCTCATATACATACTAATTTCTGTTGTTCTAAGTTTTAATGTTGCTCCTCACATTCAGTTGACAAAACTTATTTTTTTATTTAATTTGTGATCTTTTTTTAAAATAATGCTGGGAGATCCGGCGCCCCCTTCGTGGAAAATTATCTTCTCCCATGGAAAGATCCTCCAACGAAACCCCCTCCCTCCGACCCCCACCAGAAAAAAATCCCACCTGAAAACGTCTGTATACTTCGCAATCATCAATTATATGTAAACTATGGACAAAGTCCACAATTTGCAGCCCTTCCCCCGGGGACTGTGGGGGATTAAGTAATCCTCAAATACGGAGTTATTAGATTTTTCGATTATACTGAACAAAATCACAACTCAGAATTTGGTCATTTGACTTTGGGAAAAAATGAGCGGGTGAGGGGGCCTAGTTCCCCCCCTCAATGTTTCTGGTCACTTAAAAGGGGCAATAAAAGTTTCAAAGAGTCGTTTCGAAATATTTTAGGACATCTGGGTCGATACGATCACCTCTGAGAAAAACAAACACAAAATATTAATTAATAAACACGCATCTGTGAACTTTCATCTGGCAAAAAATATAAAATTCCACATTTTTGCAGATAGAAGCTTGAAACTTCTACAGTAGGGTTCCTTTATACGCTGAATCTGATGGTATGATTTTCATTAAGATTCTATGATTCTATGACCATGACCTTTTTTCTAAAACTAGGCAAATTTTGTCAGGCTTGTGAAATATTTGAAATTCAAATATTTGAAATTTTGTGAAATATTTGAAATCAGCATAAAAATTCGACTCTTTTGATTATATTTATCGGTATCAAAATTTCGTTTTTTACAGTTTCGGTTACTATAGAACCGGGTTGCTCCTTAGTGACAGTTCGTTGCCACGAACTGTTTGATTTGTGTAGAGCATGAAATTATCTATTCCAAAACTTTTAGATCACAGTAACATTAATGAGACTTAATTAGTCCTATATTTATATTTATTTAGATTAGAGTAGTCCTTATTTATTAATATTATTAGATCAGTCCTTATTTAGAGTTACTTAGTCCAGTTTTTGAATTTTCTAGGAAAACAGTTTTTCTACTCAACAGTATTTTCTAAAAGAACAGAAATTAACAGGACAAAAATCTAAGAAAGACAAATAGACATAAACTCATACACTTGCATCAGTTGCTGGTCTGACCTCCTGAAACATGTGTTCTTGGGAGAGGGCCTTGAGTATCTCCCTCTGAAAAATTGTATCGAGTAATTGATTCAGAGTTCAATTTGGCAGTTTTAAGTAAAACTTGTCTGACTTGTCTGCTCGATAAATGGATAAGCTAACAAAGGACTTAACTTGAACTTGGATTGACAATTTTGAAGGAAAAAGAGAGAGAGAGAAAAAAAAACTGCCTAAAGTGGATCTGGTGACTTTGGTCGAGACAAGTTGGAAAATAAAAGCAGGTGATCTTGCGGTGGCACGTTACTTTGGATGCATTTCCCTGCAGGTGGGTTCGAATATTAAGTGATTTAACGCCTGGTAGAAATATTTGGTATTCACGTATGGTGACAAAAAACCGCTAGTGTTTTGACAGAGAACCTGATGGACTTCGAAACAAATAAAACGGCTTGTGCTGCAAACAAACATCAGTCTCTAAAACGTGCTATGACAGATCTTGCTAACAATCCGGATTGGTAGAAACTGCGGTGACTCTCGGTTTACAACGCGAAATACCGGTTGAAATGGAAGCTCTTAGAAACGAGATACAATCTCGAAGAAGCGGGAGAAGCGAGGAGTAACTCAGTCAGCGCTTTAGTCAATAGCAACATTGCAAAAGAACTTTCGAACGCAAAGCTAACTCAGACTGAACTTGAAAATATTACTTAGACTGTTTACCCATCGGTTATGCACGAAGTTTAGGTAGTTCTGGATAAAGTAATTTGTCCTCTTGCTGTTCTCGAGAAAAAAAATGGATTCCTACAAAGAGTTGCAAAAAGCACAGGAGAAAATGGATTTTATAGAACAAAAAAATAAATCAAGTGAAAAACCAGACTTTAAACCAAATTCAAACTGAGTGTGTTTTAAATCTTGCTACGAGGCAGCTTGGGGATCAAATAGGAAAAAGTTGATGTCACTGATGTTAAAATACTTGGTAAGCCTACTGGTGACCATATTCCTCTGGTCGAAGTAACCGTCAAAATCCCCTTACTTGTCAAGGAAATAATAAAAAACGGTTAAAAACTTCGCACAAGTACTTTCGTAACAGAGAGTATAACAAAGTGACGTCAAGTAATTTTACAGGCCTCAAGAGATGTTGTTGGAATCAGAAATACTTGGTCTACCCAAGACCGTGTTTTCGTGAAGATATGTGAAAATATTATGCTAGTTCGAAATTTGGCCCAAGTACTATCGCTACCCCCATCTTTTGTGGTTCCTGACGGCAACATGATAGGATAAAGATGCAGATCATAGTGCTGGCTTAAAATTAAAAATGGGTAGACTTAAACATATAGATAGAGTCGTAGTTTCTTGACCTATCGAATTTGAACATTTTCAGTATATGCAATGAGATTCATGATGAAAATGGACATTTATATTTGAGTGTTAAATCTCAAGAAACCAAGTACGTAAAATTCTGTGATATCTGCGCTGCAAAATCGCCCAATACGCTAACAATTGCCAATTGCAATGTTCAGAGGCTAGAAACAGCATTGGATAGTCATTGTACAACGCTAATCGAGACAGATTTTTCTTTTGACATAATAGGCCTGACAGAGACCTTAATAACTGATGTATATCCTATATCTTTTTTTTGAAATTCAAGGGTATTCTTTCCATTCCCATAATCATAGTAGTATGCGAAAAGGTGGCTTAGGTGCTTATGTTCGAAGTGATTTTTCTGTGTCGACATTAGACGACGCCTCTTTTTGGCATGAAGGGCTACTGGAATCCCTTGTCATGCAATTGTGCAAATATGGTAGAGAGATAATATATGCAATTGTATATAGACCTCTGAATTCCCCAGTAGCAGAGTCATTAGCATCTACAGAAAATTTATGTAATAAATTGGGATCCTTTAGGGTGCCATCTGTTGTAGTTGAAGGTTTATACTGTAATTTGCTTGAATCGAGTAATGTTGGGAATTTAGAATTTCTGACTGCTACGTTATCGTCTGATTTTTTTTTTACTTTCGATTACTACCCAACCCGTGTAACTTCATTTAGTGCTACGTTAGTCGATAACATATTTTTGCCCCAAATATGGTATGAGCGATTAAAATTTTCGCGAGTGCTTGTTTCTCCAGGTTCAGATCATTTTCCAAATTATATTGTATAAAGCCTACAAAAGCAAGAATTTGATAAAGGCTGCAGTTTAAAGGCAACCAGCCACAACCCTTGAGGAAATATTTTTAATTTTTCTACTAAAACTGTGAGAAACTAAAAACCTTTCTTCTAAAGATAGATTGGGAAGAGGTACATGAAATGGATGAGGTAGCAAGTTCCTATTCATTATTTATGGACATAATTCTTCAAGGCATGGATTCCTGTTGTGTGGCAAAACGAAAGATTCGAAAAAAACTGTCACCTCATAAGAAATAACTAAAAGAAGAAATCCAAATGCTATTACCTCCTCGAGTGGGGTTTTGTTAAAAGAGGATGCGGATATTGCTATTGGATTTTGCAGTCATTTTTCAGAAGTTGATTCAAGTATATTTCGGCAAATTAATAACAATATTAGACCAGTTGAAACAACTGCAAACATTAACGTGCTTGATACAGTTAACTCGCTTTTCACTCAGGATGATATGATACAAATGTATGAGTTACATAAAGCATTTACATCGTCTGGTCTCTCCGAATCCCCGGGAGTTAATACCAAAAGAAGCATTAAAATCAATTTTCCCGGTTATTTGCTATGTTTTTCATTTTATGCTAAACATTTCATTTAAAAAAGCTGTTGTTCCAAAACAACAGAAATAAAGTCAAATTTTATTTATCATAAGAATGGAGATATATACCCAATTAATAGCTACAAGCCCAATTCAGTTTTACTGATTCTCTAAACTATTTGAAAAGATAATGCATGAAAGAATGACAAAATTTATAAATGAAAATGGAATTTCACCGTCTAGCCAATCGGTGAATATGGTTTTCGTAAAGGTCATTCCACTACACATGCTGTATGTCATTTCATCATCAAGATTAAGGAATTTTTGGATTTTGGATTCACAACGTCAGCAATTTTTGTGGATCTTTCGCAATCTTTCGATACTGTTAATCACGAGGCATTAATATCAAAAATGAATAAAATACATTTTCCGGTTTGGATGGTAAAATGGATAAAATCGTATTTGGAAGATAGAATGCAGACTGTAGTTGTCAGATCATCAACATCATTACAAAGGAAAAATAGAATGCGGGGTTCCCCAAGGTTCGATCCTAGGGCCACTACTTTTCTTGATAAATGTTTCAGAAATAAAAGATTTTGTAACTAGTTGCATACTAATAACATATGCCGATGACACAGTAATGTTGTTTAAGTCATATACGACAGATGGTTTGTTTGCTATTATGGAGATCACTTTATCTCAATTGTCTAGTCATTTACTCAATTGTCTGCTGACAGATGGAATGAATCATCTATCATTAAATATTTCGAAAAAAAAATGATTTTTTCAAATATACAACATTTTGAAACAAATAAGATACTTTCATATGGAAACATAGCGATTAAAAGGGTAACTAATTTCACTTATTTGGGAATGATATTGATGAAATGATTACATGGAAAGATCATGTGAGGGCACTCTCCATTAAAATTTCCCGAGGCATTCTAAATAGACTAAATCATTTTATTCCTCATGAAGCACTTAAAACTTTATATTATACTTTTGTTCCTTTATATTTAGAGTATGGATGCGCTCTATGGTCTAATTCGTTTAATTATAATGCACGTAAAATCCAAATAATACAAAATAGGGCAGTAAAAACTCTAGTTTCATATAAGTACTCTACAAGTGATTCGTTCCGCCTGGCAAAAGTTCTGAACGTTTCTCAAAATAACTACGCTCCAAGTTGCAAGTTTAGTTTACTTGTGTATTAATTCTTTAGCACCACTTAGACTAAGACAATTTAATATGTTTAACAGCAACAGAATAACATTCATACCTAACAACCTCATCTGAAAATAATTTAATCATATCAGAAATACGCCACAGCCATAGAGGTGGACTGCCATTACTACATGTTGGTGCAGAGGTGTGGAATATGTTGTCCAACTGTATAAAGGAATCAATTTCGCTAAGTTCGTTCCAAAAAAATATTATGAATATCTAATGTAGTGTTAAGTTTTTCCATTTAATGTTTTGTGAATAAGTTATGACTCCCGTTCATGCGATAATCGTGTAAAGTATTTTATTTCTTTTCATATGTGTAATAATCGTATATTGCCCAGATATATACAAGAATTGGTATCGCTAATCTCGTTCTGAAAAAAAAAATACTTAAAAATATTTTATTGAGCAGACGAAAAAATTTCATAAATTTTTTGTTGTTTAGTTTTTGTTTGTTTCTTGTGGTTTTTGGTTTTTCTGCTTAATGATATTAAAAAAGGATGTTTTTTGTTTGATGATAGGTTGTCAAATATTTTGTGATACTTTTATCAAATGATTGACTTCTCAAATTTCTGTATTAGTCATTTATAGCCTCTGGCATGTCGGTACTCCAGGAATAAGTGTATGTACTATTTTTATTCTGTCAATAAATCAAGTCAAGTATATGATTGATAGGTACGATTCTTCCCGGTTAACTTAGTTTTTCCCATTTATGACTGTTCAAAAGCAGTTAAAATATTCGAAGTACAGTGATGTCAGCGGTCAAATATGGTTCTGAAGCATGGACGCTCTGAAAAACGGAGGAAGATTTGCTAGATGTTTTCCAGAGAAACTGTCCAGATTATTTTTCCAGAGATTATTTTGGGTACTCAGCTGACTGACCGTATTTCAAACAGCAGGCTCTTCAAGAAGTGAGGTTCAATCCCACTTTCTAGGGCTATAATGAGAGAAAGGTTGCGATGCCTAGGGTACATTCTGCAGACGAAAGATGCCAGATTGCCAAAGACTGTCCTTTTTGGCCAACTGTCTTGGGCTAAACGGAAAGCAGGTCGTCCGCATTTGGCGTGGGAGGATGTCGTAAAGAAAGGTATAAGGGAAATGAGAACTTCCCGGGAATGTGAAAAGAGGCTTTAGATACAATAGGATGGAGGAGGAGCATGCGTAATTGTGTTGGCCTCAAACAGCTTGGTACTGCGGTAAGTTGTTACTAGCAGTAGTAAAAGCAATCAAGACGGACAAATTTTTGTCCAAGCTGTTCTGAAGTTTCAATTTTTAACTTAATCTGACCATGCAAGTAATATGTCATGAAATTTGTGGGGTGATGGTAGCAATAATTCAGTCAATGGAAACAACAATACAAATCATCTTATTTAATGCAACTAAGCGTTGATGAAGGAAATTGTCATAACAGACAAATTAAGTATTCAGAGCCTTATTTAGGACATGTAGAACACAAAATATAAATAGAAAATTACTTACTAGTAAACAGTCTGTATTCAGCACGTCTCTTGGATCTAAAAACTTCTTCTCCAGTTCCTTCAGCTTTGATAGTCTGTTTGGGTCCATTTTACTGAAAAACATCAGACGTTTAGCAAACTGAAAGATAGATGTAATAGCACAGGGGGAGGGGGATGCTCATTAAAATGTTCTTGATCCAACAACATTGGCTTCACAATTTGTTCAAGTCTTGATTCCAAAGCAACATTATTGCTGAATCCACCAAATGGCTTCAAGTCAGACTTGATAGTAGACAATCAGATTTTATTTGACTGATCTTTCATGACAGTAACAGGGGGCGCCCAAGACGGTACTTCAATACTGAAGCATCGGTACATAATAGTATGTGGCTGAGGTGTGTGCATTTGACAACATTTCTTATGAGTGGTTGGTTTCTAGCTTTTCTGCAGATGGTATCATTGATAATGCTTTCATTGGACAAGGCCATCAATATAAAGCAAAGCCATTTATATTAAAAAACATAGAAATTTTGGCCATCCAAGACTTTTAATAGCCACACTTTGCAGTTGTAAAGCAGTACTGACGCCACAATTATATCTCTGCAGTTTTTTTCTTTAAAATATTTTTATGTTGATTCCAAGGTATTTTCCTCAGATGGTGAAAAATAGCCCAAGCCAAATCAACATGATCTTTGATTTGATTTGCAATGCTGCATTAGAGATCCATCAGAGGACCTACGTATTGAAAAGAGTTAACATTTTGACAGGATTTCCAACAAGAAGGACAGGAGCATCTCCAATGCTGCGTGTCTTCATCATCTTTGTCTTCTATTAAATAAAAAAAAATTCTACTCAAAGTAAGGAGAAACATTAAAACTCAAACGGACAGAAATTACACTGCATTTAAGGGAGGCTGTCACCTCCTCAATGCCCCTCTCTTAACACTATTTTTTTTTTTTTTTTAGAACTTTCAAAGAAGATTTTGATTCCAATTACACGGCCCTTGCATTTCGAGAATCGTTCTTAACGAATTGAGACACAAGGTCGAATTTTAGTGTAGAGCGGGGTATTGAGGAGAGGGCAGCCCCCCCCCTCATATAGGAATATAATTTCTGTTCGTTTTAAGTTTTTATGCTGCTCCTTACTTTCAGTAAACAAAAAAACTATTTGACTTCTAATCGTTTTTCAGATAGTCCCAGGAAATCCGTCCCGTGGAAAATTTCCCCCGCAAAAAATTTCTCCATAGAAAGTTTCTCCCACGTAAAATTCTTCCGCTGGGTAATTATCCCGGACAATTCCATCCTCGCTGCGAATCCCCCCCCAGAAAATTTCTTGCTTACGATTCTGCCTGAAAAATACTCTTTGGCACACTTTCATTTGAAGAAAGGCTTGTTTCGCTTTCCGATCCTTTTGAAGGCTACGGAGAAATCCCCCCCCCCAAATGTGTGGAAATATTTCCCAGAAATACCCCTTCTCAAGTGGAAAGTTTAACCCACAGAAATTTCCCATTGAGAATTTCTCTTCAAGATAAATCCCCCAAGGAGAATTTCTCACGTGAGAATTCTCCCCCACAAAAAATACTACTACTACTACTACTACTAACAACTCACCGTAGCACCAACTCACCTGAGGCCAACACAGCTACGCATGCTCAGTTCAATCCCAATATATTCAATGCCTCCCTCTTTAAACCCTCCCAGGAAGTTCCCAATAACATCTTCCCACCCCAGACGAGGACGATCTGCTTTCCTTTTAGCCCAAGACGGTTGTCCACAATCTTCGTCAATATGTCATCCTTCATCCACAGAAAGTGCCCTGGCCATCTCAGCCAGCCCTAGAAAGCGAGTTTGCACCACATTTTTCGCACAGTCTACTGTTTGCAATACGGTCAGTCAGCCGTGTACCAGAACAATCCGTTGGCAACTTCTCTGGAAAACATCTAGTAAATCTTCATCCACTTTTCGGAGCGCCCATCCTTCGGAGCCATATTTGATCACTGTACCTTCCAATATTCTAATCTTGGTTTGCTGACTTATCTTCCTATTCTTCCAAACCTTCTTTTAACTGTTTAAAAACACCCTGAGTCTTGGCTATTCTATTTTTTACATCTTCACTGCTCCTGCCGTCTTTACTAATAATGTTAACAAGGTAATTGAAGCTGACCCCCTGATTAATCTTTTCGTTGTCCAACGTCACCTTCACTCTTATTCCAACGTCAATCGTCACTTATTCCTAACCTTAGTGACTTAATCTCCTTAATATTAATTTTAATCCCAAAATCCCCATACAAAATTCCATTTCTGCTCAAAATTTCCCCAGACAATTCCCCAAGTACAATACCAAAGGCAACGTTATAGCGTTGCCTTTAGTAAAGGCCATACGGCTCCCATATTTTATATATTTTTTCAGAGGCACTTCATATGGAAGGGTTCGTCGCAGAAACTTCAAAGGGGGCTCATTCGATTCGAAACCAAGAATTCTAGTACCCATTTAAGCCAAAAGTAATTGCAAGGCAACTAGCCCCCCCCCCGAAACCCTTTTTCTCCCAATACATCCGATAAGAATCTTGAGACAGCAATTTTGTTAAAAATAGTTAAAAGATCGTATAACAGAAACTCCAGGGTCGACACAGCCCAACACCACCTGGGGACAGGGGTTGTACGTTATAAACTAGGGGCATGTATGGTTCTTATAGAAGGGATTCCCACATAAACTTCAGAAGATTCATTTGAATAGAAATTCAAAATTCTATTTCATTTTTTCATAGTCAAAAGAGATCACAGGGCAATTAGCCCCTCCATGCCCTTTTTCCTCAAAACCATCCCATAAAAATTCTGACATAACCATTTTGTTAGGAATAGTTCGAACATAAGATAATAAAGACTCCAGGGTCAACACAACCCCCCAGGGCCCAGGGGCAGGCACTGTAAGTTATGCCCTGGGGGCATATATGGTTCTTACAGAAAAAATGATCGTATAAACTTCAGGGCTCATTTAATCGGAACTGAAAGTTCTAGTTCACTTTTAAAGAGTAAAAGAGACCAAAGGGCAATTAGCTCCCCCCTGCCCATTTTTCCCTAGACTAACCTGACAAGAATTTTGAGATAGCCATTTTGTTCAAAACAGCTAAAACATCAGGAAAATAAAAACTCCGGGGTCGACCCCCAGAGCCCTAGGGCAAGTGTTTTAAGTTACGTCCGGGGGCATATAAGGTTTTTATGCAAGGAGAGGCCGTATGAGGCCGTAATGAGACGTGCCTCATTAGATTAGTAATTGAAAGTTCTAGTCATCTTTCTATGAGTAACTAGGGATCGGAGAAAAACTACACCCCCCAAACGCAAACCCTGTTTTCCGTAATGTATCAAATAATAATGTTTTCCGTATCGTAATCGATCAAAATTTTGAGATTGCTAGTTTTTTTGAAATTCCAACGATCAGACAACAAAACTTCAGGGTTGATATTATCCCCCACAGAGCCCGGGGGAAGGGTTGTAACTTATGCCCTGGGGGCATATAAAGTTTTTATGTAAGAAGTGGTTGTGTTAACCCCGGAGGGGACTCAATTGATCAGATATTGAAAGTTCTAATTCCCTTATTAAGAGTCAAAAGTGGTCCGATGGCAACTATCTCCCCACCCTGTCAACCTCTTTTCCCTAAATGCGTCGGATCGATTTTTTTATATAGCCATTAGTAGTATCTCCGTAAGACTTTCGACGACACCCATAGGGGGTATACTATTTGAGCCTCTAGTCTTCAAAACTTCATTGTAAGAAACTGGGTCTTACGCAAAACTATAATTTAAATGTTCTACAAGAAACAGGTGTTAATTACTTAAAAAAACCACAAGGGCAAGGAAAAACCTTCAGGGCCCCCACGAAATCATGTTTTCTTTTGTTATTATGTTTAAAAATCTACGAGGGGGAGGAAAAAACCCCCAAGACCCCTCAAACTAGACCCTGGCCCAATATTTTTAAGTGAAGACGACGTAATCTTACATGACATGCTTCGGTTCCAGAGAACTTTTTATAAATCCAGCAAAAAGATGTTTTGAAGGTCAATGTCAAGTCAGTTGTTAGATTTTCTCAGTATTGAAAAAGAGTTCAGTGTGTCAACATCGAAGACACTATTTTATAGGAATGGATGCTTTTACTCTAATGGATATTAAAGCCGCTAGCAATGGCGAAATGAAACCTAGAGTACCTAACGTAGCAGTAAAATTACGAAGGGGCGCCTACTAACCCTAGAATGTGACGAGATGTTCGCACGATATGGAATATCATTAAACGAATTCAATTCGGAAGAAAAGTTATGCTTTGCAGCAAACGTGAATACAATGCATATACAAAGATTAAAAAACGGATTAAATGCAATAGTGCAATATATTGAAGACAACGATCTAACACAATCTATAAAAAAAGGAATGAGTTTGTAACTAGCGAGAAAGAGTCTTCATTCAATGATAGTCTATGATCCGTAGTGAGAGTGTCAAAATTAAAAATCGGTGGATTTGAGAAAAAAATAACACGGAATCTAGTAACTTTGAAAAAACTTGATTCTAGATGATGATTTTCTAGTTATTTCTTCAAAGGAAAATATTTTTTTTCAAAGAATGCTTAACCATATAATGAGAAATGACTCTCCGTCTTTAGACTATTGCATGAAACTTTTACGTCGTGGTTGAGATACAATTGCTCAATTTATTGAAAAACTAATTGAAACAAAACAAAATGATAATGTGGTTGTCCTTTTAACCACTGGTTAGAAATTTATTTAAGACGGTCATTTTGTGAAGCAACAAAAAATAACTAGAAAAATCTAAACAAGTTTTGTGACGTCATTCGACTGCTCCTCCTCCTACATTCATTTTATTGATCACGACTCAAATGTTTTAACACGTCCAATATGTTTGTATAAATTGAGCACCTGGTCATCCTGTGAGAATCCATGGATGACCACATCCTATGGCCATACGTGCAAGTTTCACAGAGGATATACAGTGCAAATTATAGATTGTAATTCCTGTCATAAAGATATTTGTGACTCTCATACTAGAGATTCCTATGCTCAAATTGTCACTACGATAAACATAATCAATGGGAAAACACTTACCTTGGCATGATTGGAAAAAAACCCTAAACCTGATCTCAGTTTATTTTTAAGAGACTGGTACCTTCATGGTTTTGAATTGTTTTCGGAGGAAGAACCTGGTCTACGCTTCAATTGCTAAAATAATAAGAGAGTCTATTTCTTGCGACATCGCTGTGAAGATACTGGCTACTATGATTATAAACCGACTTATTTTTATTCGGCTGTTACATAGAGTGACATTGCTTCAAATAAGCAAATAAATATGTGAATTTTATAGTATGAATCAAAATGGTATTATTGACTTTACAAAAGAGAAATAATAAAACAAAGTTACATTATATTTCGGAAAACGTGACCCAGAATTTGCATACGAAAATGAATACAATTTGAATCCTGACGAGCTCCCGCCACTTGTCGTCACTGATAGTTACCTATACATGGAAGAAGAAATCTAAAGGATACATACAGGTTTGTACATACAAATTTTACTAATAAACAAATTAACAAACATTTTTCAAGCATTTCACTCTTAGGGCACTGAAATTTATATTATACAGGTAGGAAAGAGTATTTTCAACTAAAAAAGTCCTTCAATCGAAGATTGTCAACATGTATGCTGAGAAATTCGCATTAGGTATATCCGCGACTTCGAAATATAAAATATAACAGTGCAAGAACACTAAACTTTTGGTTGATAAACCTTGAACTCGCTTTCAATTATGAATAATAGATATCCCACTTTGCTCAAGAAAGTTTTTGATGTGAGGCGCGTAGAAAGCATACGGTAGGCCAAGAGAACCGAAAAAATCAATATTCTTTACTGTTTGAAAGATGCATATCCAATATCCCGTCTTTACAAACGATGGGCTACTATTAACAATGATAAGGGCATTGCTAACTTTTTGAACATGGTCGAGGAAATCTGAAGGTATGCAATAGGATTTGTATTTGGAAATGTAGGAGTCCAAATTGAATATATTGATTATTTGATTTGCGTTTATGGTGCCAAGACTAATAAAACACTGCCATCAAGAGTAATTTCCCAATAGATTTGAAATTGATTTAGAGAGATTAATACTTTAATTTCCTAGAACGGCTCGTAAAAGGTAAAGCTTCATGGCGACTCTTATGGCACACACTCTCACGAATATTACCGAAGGCTGAATTTAAAATAAGATTAAAAATTTCTTTTTCAATCTTCATTTTGACTCAGATCGTTTACTGACAAAGGTGTCAATAAACGTCTTCATGTATGGCTTTTGGTTGAATTAGAGGACTCTATGAATCTTTGTGACCTTGAAACTGTTCGCCAGAATCCATCTTAAAAGAAGATGATGTACAACAATATTCTGTCTTGGATGAAGGTCAGCAATAAGCTTTTATTTTGAAGGTATCCAGTGCATATACCCATCCTCTACCAAAGAAGTATTATAGGGACACAATGAATCCCTAGGCACCAGTCTAATCATCCATGAGAAAACAATGTCGTTTACCTATTCATAAAGTTCCACAGGTAAATCACAATAAATTTCTAAAACCATTCTTGCGGTGTGTTCTCCTCAACTGTGGCAATGTCGGGGAAATTTGGAAGACAAGGATTGTCCAACGATTTGTAATTCCCACGCGGCAAAGAGTAGTGAAACATTACCGACGGAAAAAGGGAAATTATATCCAGAAAAAGCGGATTCGACTTTTCAGCGGTGCGTTGTCCAGTCGGATCGGTTTCCAGGATACGATCCGCATGAAAAACATGCCCTCTCCCCATGGATCTCTCTACTCATAAGCGCTGATCCACGTCGGTAATCAGACCTATTTTTCGTTACTGATTTTAAGAAATAAGTCCATCACCAGATCAGGAGTTGCAGAATAATACCCCAAATCCAACCCAAGTTCCTCGTAAATTTTTCCGACAATATCCAACAATGTCAATACATCCCTTGCCAGGTATATTTAACAATAATCCTTCTTATTTTTACAACCCCCCTCTACTTACCCACTTTTTGGCAAGGTCATTATCGGTGGTGGTGCATTGACGATAATGAAGTGAATCATAAAACGCTTTGATGGACGGCAATTTTCCCTCACGCAGCCTCGAAGTAGAAAGGTCTTACTCATAAGGGTATATACCCTTACTCGTTAATAAATCATACATTTTATCGTTCGGAAAGTGCTGTCTAAAGAGGGGAAAGCATAGATGATACAGAAATCATCTATTTCTGTACTTAAATTAACTGACTTAGAGATTTGGGGAAATAACAATACGAATCTAGAAAAAGGATTTTATTCAAGCATGTATTACCTTTATCTATTCTTTTCCATTTGAGTTGTAAGAGCAGCAACTTCTCAGATGATTTGGAAATGATGTTATATGAAAAAAACCATCTAGCCATGCACCATCTGCAACTTAACCTTTCTGCAAATGTGCCAACGCTGAGAAAATGCATTTCAAATCAAAGTTGGAATTTTGCATGTAAACCGGTAGAAAACATTGCTGCTTAACTTTCGAGTTATGAAATTTATGCACCAGTCCACGAAAGTTACTCCTCCGTTTAAAATAGGATTGCTTAAATGATCATGGTTTCAGACTGAAATTTCTCCACAACCCTCAACAAATTTTTTTTCTTACTCACTCAACACATATCTTTATTTTTAATTGCCAACTCGTGCTCTAGTGATACTTATTGGATAATTAGCGTTGCGCAGACATGAAGATGAATTATTGAATGTTTTAATAAGTGCAGCCATAGCTGCGCCTACACAATCTTCCCCATCCAATGTCTCAAATATCTCTGCCAATTATACGGAATTACTCGAGTCTCTATGAGCATGAACATAAGAGACTGCACTGGCTTCATTTTATTTAAAACGATTCGAGTTTGAGGAATCTTACACATCCATGATTTTGGTCTTGATATCTAATACTAATTTGTCGCTCTGCAACGGAATCTAGATGGATACATTGGAAACAATAGCATTCACCCCGTTTGTTCCTGTTACTCTCACTTAAAACCAAACTAACGTGGGTATATAGAAAAATGTCCAATTGTATAAGGGTCTTTGGCTGGCTCGTAGAGAAGAGATGCCCAAAGTTTCACCAATTCAATGGATGGAGCCCTTACTGAATATATAAACCCCTTCCTATCTTTAAGTTCCCCCTTGTCATACTCTGTTTCATAGTGTAACACTGAAACCCCAATCTTTAAATGCTTATTTGCTCTCTCAAAAATGTCAAATCCCTTTAGAGGCTACAGGATACTGCCCCTTTAAACAGTTAAAATCTACTTTGAAAAATTCTGCCCGCTCCTCACCCTCATTTAATGCCAAATTGTCCAAATGCGTCTTAATGGCATCATCTTTCAAACGTTTGTCCTGCTAAGAGGACAGAGTACTTGAAGGACTCTAAGCTCATATCGAAAGGGAAGGGTTATACACCTCCACATCCCCTCAAATATGCATTATATTTTTCAAGAAGGACCCGAATCCTGCTTCATTACGAATAGACTATGTAAACTGGATCCATATAAATACTACCACTTGTAAGGGAGTTGAAGGGGTCCCTAAACTCAGACCTAAAAACATAAATATTCACAAAGCAGAATCGACAACATAGGAATGAAGTAAAACAGGGGTTGAGTTGGCACCACTTTGTCCTGGTTCTCCCATGTCACTGTTAGGGGCGGGTACGTGATCTTCTAGTACCCTCTCGACCTCACGTATTGGTATTTGTTCTACAAGAGTGAACCAAATTAAAAAAAAATCGCATCGAGGCCAAGATCCCTCACTAAAGTGTCGAAATTAAAGTTGGGCGAAGTTATGCAAATAGTGCCCACCCCCGCACATAAGCCCCCCACACGTTCACTTTCCTGTGCTGGCGTAAATGAACTGCCGCGAAACTACGATTGTGACGTAGGCATGTAAACATAGAAAATGATATGAGCTTATTAGCTCATTGAAACACTTTTGATTTCATCATGAAAAAGAATTCATATAGGTCCTATAGCTGAAAAGTATACAATATTAGTCTAAATATTTTTGAGGGGGACGCTTGCATATACTTGAGAGCTAGTATTCAGAGTTGGAAGGACCACACTGCTACCTATACATGTATTGACCAGAAATTATTCCATACATGGACTCTCAATGTGGACCTTCGGATGTGTTGAGACCACACTACCATCTAAAGATGTAATGACCAGAAATTATTTTACACATGGGTCCCCAAAGTGACACTTCGCATCCATAGACCCTCCCCCCTACGAGCTAAGGATTTAGGAGCCGAAAATTACTGCATACACCGGGTAAGTTGCATCCCCTTACGTTTCATGTATTATAATGTACTATAGTCTTAATGGAAGAAATGTTGGTGTCCGTTGGTTCTTTTTATTTCCCAAAGAAATCAACCATCAGATCATCTATTCAAGCTGGAACATCACTGGGAGCCCGGACAAAGAGTGACAATTGTTATTCCTTGAAGCATTTATGACTTTAAGCTGTAAAGGGGCTTATATTAGACTGAAAAGAAAATTAATCTAGGGAATAGTATCTTTAAATCCCTCTCCTTTCAACAGTAAACCGCTAAGTTTTCAGCACAAGAATGCAGGATGTTAAAAACTTCTTATAACTGATCTCGGAATCAGAACCCTCAGAGTCAAGGGGCTTCTAAAAATTATCAAGAGGGACCCTTTATTAGCCGGAAAAGAATATACATTAGGTATATTTTAAGGCCTAATGTATATTAATGTACATTCTTAATATATTATTAGGTATATATAAAGATAGGTTTTTACCGCCTATACCTAAGCTTTTCAGGAAGTGTCAATAATTTTACTTATGATAGGGTCGCCAGCTCCATCTTACACGTTGGGCATAGAATGGCCCGCAACTTCATTGCCATTTAATGGGACCACAGAAGGGGTCACGTCTTCGCAAGTCCTTGACCTTTGTGGGGGGTGGGGGCATTGGTCAGAATTTACTTAAAAAGAATTTAGTTTAATTTTTCATGAAGTAAAAAAAAATTCATCTTATTTGATCATTTACGGAAATTAATTTTCATAAAAAGGATATATATGGTTAAAATACATAGAAATGTGTGAACATTTAAGAAGCGTGGAATTTAGCCTCTAGAAATACCCCTATTGAACCCCATCCACCTATACAAGGCCCACACATAGGAAAAATGTCGTGATGATACAGGACAGTGGGGGGGAAACATTAGCACATGATGTGCAACCCACAGATTAGCGAGTGGTATTTAAACTTTAATAGGGTTAAAGCCACTTCCTCAACCTTAGTAAGGGAGGTCAGCCAAAAATAATACATTTAACAGAAAAATTTGAATTAGCAAACGTTACAGACAATGAATATTTTCTTTGCGTTTTATTCTTTGCATAATATAGTAAATGAAAAACACTCTTCACACGTATTTCGTTCTTGAGCTACAAAAAATTTATATTAGATTGTTTAAATTTAATAGAAGAAATTTCAATAAATACAGGAAACAAGAATAAATTTCTAGTTTTCTTAGTTTCATCATAGCACCATTTTTTTACATTTAAGTTTAATAAGCCGTGCAGAATCGAAAAATATGGCTTTAAAATGACTACACAGCCCATATGATGGAGGAGGAGGGGCCATACACAGGAATTCTTTATTATGCTCAAAATCTTCCTTGTTTAACTAATTTTATTTTATTAAATATTCTCCACTCCCTGCATCTATTTTAAATATAATATGTTTTTTTACACAACTATTTTACCGTTTAAAACCCTCAAAGCCAAATTGTATAAGCTGTCAATTTACCTCACAGAGGAAGTTTTTGGCTTAACAGCAAAAAGATCCCTTTTCGCTCAATTATTTAACAATATGCATTACTTTAGCCACTCAGAGGAAACTAATTCTACATCTCACAATGTGCTATAATTACAGTTTAATACCAATATATCTGCTTATGGAAATGTTGAAGCCAGTTTGCATTGTGCTATTCACGGTCATTAACAGTTAGTGTAGAGGGGGACAGATGGCAATTATTGTTTAACATGGATAGATGGCGGGTTTAAGTTTACCCTTCTGCTAGAATAGCGAAAGGCAAATTTATAGCAAAACTGGCAAAAAATTACTGGCAAAAAATTTATAGCAAAACTGGCAAAAATTAGATTATTAGACCTCCGATAGCACTTTTTTATGCAGGAGGGGGGGGGAGGTTTTAGCTATTAATCCAAAACTGAGTTATAGTAGGTTAAGTTTGGCTATAATTTTTCCATTTTTGGTGGGGAGGAGGGTATCATTAATATAGATAGACTCACCTCTTGGTGTCTTTGGGACATTTCTATTTTTTAAATCAAGTTGTTTCTTCAAAATCTAATACAAGACTGATGAAAATTTCCATTATAGCAAATGAAAATTACTCAGTCGCACTAGCAGAATAACAAAAAATAGCATGCCTTTTGTTCCTAGAAAATCAATAGACGTCTAGACTGTATAATGGTTCTGATCCTACAAATGGTGGAAAATTCTTTGTTTACAGACTACAAAAGCCTATGTGTGTGTAAAGCATGAAAATATTGGATTATGATAAATTTAAACAATGTCCTTACTTGCAGGGGGACCTAAGGTTTTTTCCTTTCCCTTCCAGGAATTTTAAGTAATTAATACCTCCTTCTCTTAGAAAAAAACTAATTACGTAATTACCAAAAAACATGATTTGGTGGGGTCCTGACGGTCTTTTCCTAGCCCTCACCTGTTTTTTAAGTAATCAACATAAAAAAAACACCTGCATCTTGAGAAAACCAAACCCCATACTAGATAATAACCAAAAAACATGGTTTGGTGCGGGTCCTGAAGGTGTTTCTGGGCCCTTTCCGGTTTTTAAGTAATTAACATAACACACTTGTATCTTGAAGAAAAAAAAACCTATTACATAACAACCAAAGAAAACATGATTTGGTGGGGCCCTGAAGGTTTTTTACAGGCCCTCGCGGGTTATTTAAGTAATTACCACCTGATCTTGAAGAAAACAAACCCTATTACATAACAATCATATGTAAGTTACCATTACAGATGTATTATAGTAGTGCATAAGACACAGGTGCACGTAATAACGTCTTCGGGTACTAGAAGCTCCAATAGTACACCCCATATGGGCGTTGTGAAAAGCCTTATGGGGATACTACTTCCATTTTTTTATAAAAAGAACAAAAAATCATATAACAAAGACTCCAGGGATAACACAGCCCGCCAGAACCTGGGAGCAACTGTTGTAAATTATGCCCTGTGGGCAAATAAGATTTTTATGGAAGGGATGGTAGTATAAACTTCAGAGGGAGCTCATTTGATTGTAAATCAGAATTCCTAATGTGCTTTTTAAGAGACAAAAGTGATTGTAGGGCAACTAGCCCCCTCAAGGCTCCTTTTTCCTCAAATGCACCTGGTCAATTTGTTCAACATAGTTTAAAGATCAAGTAAAAAAAAACTCAAGGATCAACTCCATCCCTCAGAGCCCAAAGGAAGTATTTACCTTTTTAAGAGTTACCAAAAATCGTCAGCGTTAATATACCTCCCCCACCTCCCTCTTTTCCCTAAATACATTTGACCAAAATTTTGAGACAGCCATTTTGTTTGAAATAGTCCAACAATCAGATGTCAAAACTTTGGGGTTAATATAGCCCCCCCCCCCGAAACGCAACGGGAGGGTTGCAACTTATACCCCAGAGGCATATAAGGTTTTTTATTGAAAAGGTGGTTATATAAACTTCAGACGGGACTCAAATGATTTAAAATTGAAAGTTCTAGTTCCCTTTTTAAGAACCAAGTGATCTGACAGCAATTAGCCTCCCCCCCCACCAAACTCAATGTCAATGATAAATCAAGGCTCTAATTTTTTCCCAGGAGCACTTCATACAGAAGGGATGGTCATATAAGCTTTGGAGGGCCTCATTCGGTTGGATATCAGAAGTTGAAATTTTAACCTTAGTTCAAGGATTAGATAACAAAAACTACAGGGTTCAGGAGCAGGCATTGTAAGCGATGCCCTGGGGGCATATATGGTTTTTATAGAAGGGCTGCTTCTATAAGCTTCAGAAAGGGTTCACTAGATAGAAAGTTGAAAGTTCTGGTTCACTCTTTAATAGTCAAAAGATATTGGAGGTCAACTAGCCCCTAGCCCTCTTTTCCCCAAACCCATCCAATTATAATTTTGAGATAGGCATGTTATTGAAAACAGTCCAAGCATTAGATAAAAAAAAGCTCCAGGGTCAACACAACACCCCAGAGCCATGTGTCAGAGCCAGCTCCAGGGTCAACACAACACCAAAGAGCCATGTGTTCCCAAGCACACACCCCTGAAAAATGTCTATATACTTCCCAATAATAAATACTATACATAAACAATGGGCAAATTTCATAACTTACAGGCCTCTCCCTGCAGACCATGGGGATCATTTTACACCTGAAGACATAGTTATTTGATTTTTCAACTATACTGAACAAAATGGCTATCTCAAAATTTTGATCAGATAACTTTGGGGAAAAGATGGGCATCAGAGGGAGCCCAGTTGCCCTCCAATCTTTTTTGTCACTTAAAAAGAGCACTAGAACTTTTAATTTCCATTTGACCGCACCCTCTCCTGATCTTCTAGGACCATTATTTCAGTACAATAGCAAAAAAGAAGTAAAGGATACAGTGGGCATTGCTGATCTCTGTTTCTTGGCCCTTCAGCCAGGAAGTGCAATGGGGGGTTGGGGGCCAACCATCCTGTGCTTTTGCACACCCTTCCTGTTTACCTTCCCCATATTTCACCAGGTACTCATTTAGAGCTGGGTTGACTCTGGCTAAGCTTACAGTTTCATCCCACTGACCCCCATCCCAAACTGAACAATTGGGTACACTTGGATTCAAACCCATGTCCTCTCAGACAAAGGATCCTGAATCCAGCACACCAATCCACTTGACCAGGACAGCTAAAAATAATAAATAGCAAAAAAAAATACACACAGATCCATGATCTGTCTTCTGGCAAAAATATCCACATTTTTTCCAAAATTCCACATTTTCCAGCAAAATTCCACATTTTTGCAGATAGGAGCTTGAAACTACAGTAAAGTAAGGTTCTGGTATGCTGAACATGATGGCGTGATTTTCATTAATATTCCTTGAATTTTAGGGGATGTTTCTCCACTTTTTCAAAAATCAGGCAAACTTTCTCAGGCTTGAAACTTTTGATGGGTAATACTAAACTTGATCCATTTTATATATTTGGAATCAGCACAATAAGCTAATTCTTTTGATGTGTTATTTGATGATTCTTTTCACTGATATTAAAAATGTGTTTATTAGATTTTTGGTTACTATTGAGCCAAGTCACTCCTTACTTACAATTTGTTACCATCAACTGTTACTTACCATGAAAGTGGTCAAAGCCAGCCCCCTCCCCCTCCATATGCCCTTGTTTCAACAAATACATCAGATCAAAATTTAGAAATAGCCACTCTACTCAAAATAGTACAAAGATCAAATAGCTATGCTTCCAGGGTTAAACCCCCCTCCTACCACCTAAAGGGAAAGGGCTATAAAATATGCTTTTTGCCTATTGTTTTAATACATGGATTTTCACTGCATGATTTTGGGTCTCCAAAAAGACTTAGGGTATTAAATACAGTTTTAAACATCACAAAGAGCATAAAATTAGAACTCTAGAAGTGCTTCAACTGCTCTTTTTCTTTTATAGGGTTACCTTCAGAAGAGCCCTAAATGTGAAGCACTACTACTACTACTACTAATAACTCACTGCAGCACCAAGCTGCCTGAGGCCAACACAGCTATGCATGCTCCTTCTCCAACCTAGTCTATTTAAAGCCTCCCTTTTTACACCCTCCCAGGAAGTCCCCATTTCCTTTAAATCTTTATTTATGAAATCCTCCCAACCAAGACAAGGACAACCTGCTTTCCTTGTAGCCCCAGACAGCTGGCAAAAAAGGACAATCTTTGGTAATCTCTGTCATCCTTCATCTGTAGAATGTGGCCTAAATGTGAAGGGTTCCCATATAAAATTTTGGTAAAATTCTAGTTAATTGACTTCTTGCTATCTCAGAAAGGGTTTAGGTTAGGAAAATGAAACTTTCAGGGATAAATCTACAGACTAAAGTATGTTCTGGGAAGGTATTTTGAAGCAACTACCCCTACTCCTTCTCCCTCTAGAGGGCCCTGACCTTTGATGACCTTTAAAAATATGTGTTATAAAAGTGAAACCTTGCAAAATAGATCTTCTGCTTAATTGAAGTACAACAAAATTGTTTTCAGCTTCATAACTTTACTCAATCCCAATTTATGCAGTTTTCAAAGATATGCAAATACATTTCCTAAATTTTGAAAAAAAAACAACAACATTGATATGGCTCAAAATTCTACTCAAACAACAGGAATTGCATTTTCAGAACTAAAGGCAGAGATAAAGCAACAAGTAACTGAAAATTAAGGTAAAATGTTGTTTTTTCAAAATTTCAATAGGTACAGACCTATCATGTAGGCAAATTTCAGGGCCCTCTGGAGGGAGAAGGAGTGGAGGTGGGTACTTTAAAATACCTTCCCAGGACATACTTTAGCCTGTAGAGCCATCCCTGAAAATTTCATTTTCCTAACCTAAACCCTTTCCAAGATAGCAAGAAATCAATTAACAAGAATTTTACCAAAATTTCCCTAAGCCTATACTAATGGGCAGTTACCTGGTCTGACATCTATGTTTATACATGGAAGTCTTACCAAAAATGCATGTATAAACCATTTAGCCTAACTCAACTTGGCCAAGCCTACCTTCTATGATAAAAAGGGCCTATCATACTGAACTCTATCAAAAAAATTTTTATGGATTATATATAAAGGGTATACCATATAAAGCAATGGAATAAATCTACTTAGTAAAACTAAATCAATAGGCCTAGGCTTACATATTAGACCTAACATAGAATAGCCTTTTGAAAAAAGGATCAGAGGCGACAGAGACAGCTAAAAAAAAGTTAAAATCCTAACATAAATAAAACATAAAATAGTTCTTACTTTCAATATAAAAACTTAAACAAACAGACAACACTTCCTTTATTTACATTACTCCTCCTTTATTTACGCTTCTAATCTTCCTCTTCTTTAACAAGTCACGTGGAATTAGGGAACCACATTTTTAACATAGATAGCATGCTTGTAGTTCCAGGCCCTAGACAACGTTCAGGCACTGAACCATTAATAAAAGGTGTATATTACAGATGTCCAACCGAGTAATTTTGGTAAATGTATGACAGTTCATATTATTGACCTAACCAGCGCTGCTTTTTCGGTCGTTTTTGAAAAAATAATACTACATTAGGATAATTTGGACATTATTTGGACATTAGGTCCAAAAGGACCTAATTTGAATATTTGAATAAATTTGAGTTTGCTATAAAAGCAATTATTAAATTCGTAAAAAGCATGAAAAAGGCATCAAGTGGTATGTTCACTTTATTGGTAAGTCAATAATATGAACTGTCATACATTTACCGCATTTTCTTTGGTAATTCGGTGCTTTTGCTTTAGTCTCTTCCAAAAATGATTTCATGAATATTGCCTGTCAAATCAAACTTGTTCTGGACATACGCAGAAGAACTCCACATAAATTGAATATGACTTATGAAACAGGTCTAGTCTTCAATTTCTTTGTGATTAATTATCAATCCTAGACCTAAGATCGCTTAATTAAAACTTTTCAGTAAATAAGGTTCATTTAGTTGTTAATAAATATTCGTTTATTAAAGTGGAATAATATAGTTTAACAAAAGTAAAACAGTTCAAAATAGGGATGATACCTTGTTATTGACAGTGAATAGATATAAAATTATTTAACTGGATATTTCGAACACATATAAAGTGTTCATCATCAGCAGTAAAACAGATGATGAACACTGTATATGTGTTCGAAATATCCAGTTAAATAATTTTATATCTATTCACTGTCAATAAAAAGGTATCATCCCTATTTTGAACTGTTTTACTTTCGTCATGGAAAGGCAGTGTGTTTTTCGAAGTTATCTAGTTTAACAAAGTTGACTTGATTCTGAAACCGGCTTCTGTTTGGTATGTTGGAAATAGGGAAGAAAAAGAATATTTGAAAAAGAATTTTGAAAGAATATTTGTAAACCAGCAAAAAATTTTTACATGATAAAAATTTTTATGAAGCCGAAAGAAGACTGTTTTTAGACTCCAAGAACTGTTTTTCCGAAGAAAGATTGATCAATTGGATAAAACGATCGTTTAATTTGTTGAGCAACAGTATCTTCTATAATATTCGACTATCACCATCATTACGAATAGCTTCAAGGCATTCCTAATACCCGACAATTTCTCGGCATTGTAGGTTCGGCTAGTCGGATACCAGCATTGTACATTAACTATCTGTGTGCCAGACCTAGTCTTAGATCAAATCCAAGAGTTCATCGTCTTTGAACTTTTGACCGATCAGAATCCAAAGATTAGAATAAAAATAGCAATGCGAAACTTCGTCCAAGACTCATCATTTGGTCTGAGATTCTCCTTTTTACTCAAATAATTTTCACGAACCTCTTAATTTGATGCACACATTTACTATTCTATTCGTTGAGTCAATTTTGATAATACCTTTTTTCAAATAAAAACATTAAATTAATATTAGCTCCTGTTACCACAACCTTCTGCTGATTCTGCCATTCTTCTGCTGATTCTGCCATTCTTCTGCTGACCATATTTGGGTAAAACAATTTGAAAACAAAAAGCAAAGAACGATATTTTAGACAAATTCTTTCCAAGCATGGTTAATGGTTATCATAGGTAGCCATGACAATCGAGTTGAACGCTTAAATGTGATATGGAACGATCATTCTCAGCTTCTAAAAATTGCCAAGTAGGGATTTGAAGACAATGTTGGGATTCCATATTGGTTTTAACCACAAAGTTGAATAATAAACAATCTAGTATGGAAAAGTTTCTGGATGCAGAAAATATTCAAGGACAGCTTAAAGAGCTTTCAACTGTAAGGGCATTCTTCAATACGCAATTAGTTGGATCCTGGCCAGGTTTCAGAATTGGAGTGACAATCTCACAAAAAAAAAAGAATCGGGCAAAAAAGACGCGTCGAAACACATTTAAAACCACGTTAACACATTAGTAACCACGGGTGACTAAAAAGTTTATTAAAGAGGAGAAAAGTGTAACCAGGCTCAATATAACATGGTTTCGACCTTTTAACACTGTAGATAATATAACTAATATAAAAGAGCAGTAAACGGCCTTGTGCAATCCTTGAATGCACCAAATAGAGAGCAAACTGAATAATTCAGTGCATTACAATTGTTCCTGTAATGATCGACCCAAGGTCAGCTCTTCATAATGAACTTTCGGATTTAATCCAAAAGGTCATTCAAGCAAGTAGCTAAGCTTATTCTTCGACAATTCCTGTAGAAAACAATTAGTATATCCCCCTCCCAACTTTTTGAATCATCCACATTTCATAGCCATGACTGACAATCACCATTGCCTTGGATGTTAGTATCCCACTTTTTAACAGGATTAACTTTCTTATTCTTCCAAGCTTTTTGCAACCATGAAAGGGTCACTTTCAGAAAAGGACTTAAAAGGGTCAAATTTTACAATGAAAATGTCATATTGGAGAATCCTTTTACATTTCCAAAGTAGGTGTTTTACTGACACACAAAACCGACGTGTCAAAACAGAAATAGGAGCAGTACCATCCTTAAATAAAGAACAGAAACTGGAAGACTTATTATAAAGCTCTCAATAGTCTTTCACCAGCCGTGAAATCATTAATTTTTACTATATAATTTTAGTTCCCTGTAAAAAAAAAAAAAAAAAAAAAAAACACAGTAAGCTTTTTTTGCAGCAAAACGCTAGTTTTCAGGATTCTACAAACATAAAAAAATATCAAAAACCATTTTGTTTGGAACTGTTTTTTTCAGAAATATGTTGCATAAACTGCCAAGTGGCAACATTTGCTCGTGTTAATTTTCAACATCACTCTTTATTTTCATCAGAAAAACTTTAATCGTTTTTTAGATTTTATGCACATGCATAATAGATCTTATGAAAATATCTTTGTCCAGCTTAGGCGATAAAACTAAAAAAGTCACATGTTTTTTTATTAAATAGGGCATTAAATATTGGTTGTACTTTGCATCTCTCTTGAACTTCCCCTTAAAAACAACAACAAAAAAACTACGAAATAGGTGAAAACCGCAATTACCTTCAATATCATACTGTTTCGACCTTTACAACTACGGATAATATAACAAACATAAAGGAACGGTACACAGCCCTGCGCAATCCTAAAGGTTGCAAAAACAAGTATATATTAGCAAATCAAGAGTAAACTGCATAACTCAGTGCATTGCAGTTATCACCGCGAAGATTAACCCAATTCACATTTTCAACCCCATCATCCCTTATTTCCTAAAGGTAACGTTTGGATTATGATTCCACTCCCTGTCTGATGGCGAACCTTGGCTTTTAATATCTCAATTTTTAGTCTTTTTAATACTAACTTTTCTATTCTTCCAAAATCTTTCTAACTGTGAAAGAGTCACTTTTGCAAAAGGACTTAAAATTCTGACTTCTACAATGGAAGTTTTATATTGAAGAACCCTCTTGCATTCTTCTTCGTAACTTTGCAAGGTCTATGGATCAAGTGGAAGGTTCATTCACCTCTTTAGAATTCCATGAAATATTCACTAGTTAATGGATTATTCTAGCTATTTTCCATAAAAATATCTGACAGTTGATTGCTATCCGCGTGCTTCTAGTTATAATCAAAGGCGCCATTTTGGGGGGGGTCAGGGGTAGGCAAATGCCCACCCCAGATTTTCCAGGGGGCCCAAGCTTCCACCACAAAGGGCCCTTTGCCAACCATAATAATCTATTATGTCCAACATAGTCCATTCTGTCCAATTGATTTGAAATTACTGCGTGCCTATTAACCAAAGAGCGTAATTACTTGACGACCCTTGGGGTAATTACGCTATTTGCTATTAATTATTGTAAACTTTGAAAGTAGGTAAGATACATAATAAAATTCTCGAGTTCTGTCAAATGCCCTTTCCTAGATGATTACGCGACACGAAGTGAGTCGGGGGGGGGGGGGCAAGATGGAGTTTATGCACACCCCAAGATTTGGTCCAAATGGCGCCTCTGGTTATAATGGAGTCTTTTGAGGATTGCTATCATTAACCTATAAATTGTGTGGCATCCAAATCATGTGAAAGTGAGCAATTAATTAGAGCATCAAAGATTGCAGGGATCTTCAATTGATGACAGCAATTTCTCCGTCTTCTTGAATCTTGATCCAATGGGTTGTATTCAAAGAGAACATGTTGTGCATTTTCTATTATCTGATAGCAATTTCTGCATAATGGGGCATGGTGGATTCCCCATTTAAAAATATCGGCATTAAGTAAAATACCTCCAGCTTTTATAGCATAGTAAAGTCCTTAGACTTGAAAGTAGGATTCACAAGACGCTGGTGAGCAATTTTGTTCGGGATCTAACAGCCTCTCAAAAATTTAGCGTCCTTACATTTCTTGGGGTAAATGTTGGGGGAGGAACCCCCCATTTCTTGGGGGGATATCTGAAGCCTTATTTGTAAAATTATATGCCACTTCATTGTATTTTATTTCTTTATGGCTAGGAATATGAGGAAATGCAATAGAGTGTCAAGTTGAAAACAGATAACTGATATTTTGGCATATACCTTTCAGGTCATGGTCATCAGCATTATAATTTATTTGAGTTAGAAGATGAATTGAAGAAAGATAATCTGACAGGAACAGAATGTTTCTTGAAGGGGTCTGCAGATCAACTAAGGCATCTAATGCCAGTCGTACTGCATGCAATTCAGCAGAAAATACCGAAGAATTGCTTTTAA
The DNA here is from genome assembly GCF_032884065.1 of Artemia franciscana. Lineage (NCBI taxonomy): Eukaryota > Metazoa > Arthropoda > Branchiopoda > Anostraca > Artemiidae > Artemia > Artemia franciscana. The sequence goes on along the minus strand of NC_088880.1, from coordinate 33,074,659 downwards.
AGGGGGCACAAATGTTCAAGTTTAGGTTCGGGATACAGCCAGCTGCCCCGGCTTTTGAATCTTTAACATAACTGTCCATGTAGACATGTACATAATTGGGGAAACGGGCATTCACACAATTTTTAAAGATTATACTAACATCTTGGGCTGAATAGCATGATTTATTCTTTAGTAGCATGCCCGTATGCCACTCAAATTGGGCCGTCTCCCATAGTGGGGAATTCACAAAGGGAACGAAATCCATCCACTGAGAAGACCACTCTGAAAAATCCTTTAGATAAAGATTCCAGGAAGAAGATATAAAACTCAGAGGGGGTGGTATCCAGTATGAGGCCATGCAAGCAGGATTTCCCTGTCAAGGATAGAAACAGGGAAAGGACTTATGATTCCACATCATCTCACAGCACCAGGAAAGTTCCAATCCTTTATATCCATTCAATCCTCCTCAAAATATTATTAATATTTAACTGTTAAGATAAATCGAAATAAGTAAGTAAGTAAGTAAGAAGGCACAAGACCCTTAAGGTCCAAACCGGCGGTGCTGATCTCCGTTTCATGGTCCTTCAGCCAGGAAGTGCAATAGGGCGATGGGGGCCAACCATCCTGTGCTTTCACACGCCCTTCCTGCTTACCTTCCCTAGATTTATCCAGGTACCCATTTAGAGCTGGGTCAACTCTGGCTGAGCTTACAGAGTCACGCCACTGACCCCCGTCCCAAACTGAATAGCTGGTCACAACCGGGATTGAACCCGTTCTCCTTGGACACAGAATTCCCAAGCCAGAGCGCTAACCACTCAGCCAGGACGGCCTGGCTGAGTAGTTATTATAAATCAAAATAGTAGTTATTATTCCTGAATCAGTTACAATTTCCTCTCATTACATTTTATTTACGACGTTTTTACACTTTTGGCTATCAGAAATTATTCGTTTTAATTGCCACGAAATTTATTTATAACAGGTTATGTCCCTTCATACCTCTGCTATAACGACATTTGACCGTATTTCACACATAGGCTTACCTATCGGCACCTCTACGCTTGCAGTAGCCCAATTGCTAACATTTCTAGCCTAATAGCTGCCTCGTTTGCAGTAATTGATTCCAAGAAACCTAGCTTTAATTCATTTTCACCTAGTCAGTCTATACAACGCTGTCACGCTGCCTAATATCCAGAAAGCTATTCTTTTCTCGGAAACATTCACTAAAACCTATTTCACCTACTTGGCAAGGAATTCCCCAAAAGATAGAAATATGTGGATGACTTGTCGATCCTTGAAGTATGTCATAGGAATATTGAAAGTGACCCGTTGAAATCCTAACTCAACGTTCGGATGAATCTAAGAATCTGAATATGACAGTAAATTTCTCTAAATCACATATTTGAAATCTACTCCTGTTTTCAGTGAACCGATCCCACCCGAAATGATAGTGAAACATGTTAAAATCCTTGGTGTCACAATTTCTAGTGATCTTAAGAGAGACACGAATGTTTCCAACATTATTAAGAAGCAAATGTTTCACTATCCATGTTTAAGCTGCTAAGCAAATTCAATTGTCTTCATATACATTATCTCCGTGTTTACTTATACTTTGTCAGGCCGCTATTGGAATATGCATGTCCGGTCTGGCATTCGTAACTTTCAAGTGAACTTCGTGACAAAACTGAGTCGACCCAAAAGCGTGTCCCCAGGATCATTCCCAAAGAGGGCAAAATTCCATACTCCTTCCTCCTTAAAGCTACACGCATTACCACCTTAAAAGAAAGGAGGAAAACATTGCTCGCATTTCGCTAAATCAGTCATTTCCAATCCCCGCACTGAGGACTTACTCCCTGAATCAATCCCATTAGACCCCGACTCCCCGTTCAGCCTCCTTAGCAATCCCAACTTGTGTCCAAATCAAGCTGTTACAGACAGGTTTCGTAAAAGTTTTATCCCCTTTATTTTGGAGCACCTTAACAATCATTCGTGATTTAGTCCTTACCAAAATCAACTCCTTCGTCTCTCTTCCTGTTGATGGTGTATCGCCACAAAATGTTCCCCTTCTCATCTATTGCTGTTTTTATTATTTTTTTTTTGTAATGTTTTGTAATTTAACCCCTTCAGCAATTGTCAGGCTTTCAGATTCGCCCTTTATCTCTGATGATTTTGCCTTTTTAATTTAAACCTTTTTGATTTTAATATGTTGATAGTTTATTTGACTTAATGTAACGTGTTGAGTGTGTTAAGTTGACTTAATGTACTAATTTGAAATTTTGCTTTCTTCACTTTTACGTGACATATAAAGGAAATTCGCCTCTTAGAGCTTGTGATAGCCTTTTGACAACAAATATTATCTTATCTTTCTTATCTCTTACTAGGAGAACGCCACCCAAGACAGGTCAAGGAGCATTTTGAGGAACAATATAGTGTTTTATTGTATGCATGTTTATTCACGAATAAATATTACCTTAGCATCGCAGTTTCATAACTTTGCAGAAAATTTTTTTTATCAAGAGTGCGTTCCGACCTTGGACTTCAGTTAACTATTGTTGACACACAGCCAATTTCAAGCATTGTACCCTTCGTAGTCACAACTACTCCAACCATGTTATCTAACTCTTGTAGACTTTTTATAGCTTCAGTTACTGGGTAGAGTCACCGCATAGTCAGTTTTGGGTGTAGAAATTTAGCTTGTGAGTTTTAACTGAGGTGGTCTAAGGGTATTTGGAAAGGACTCCATTTAAGCTCTTGTAATAACTATTCAACTAACAATTTTCAAATATTTTGTTATACTGACAAAGATACAAACCTTCAACACTGGGACCCAGCTAGAGCTGCAGTAAGAATAACGCACGACTCCACCGCAGTCAAGTCGACTACCGCTGTTCGAAGTCCGAACACGCTCCGAACCACCTATGGTTAGGTATTCTTGCTAGAATTGAGTTGTCGATTTTGTTTTTCTCTCGTGTAAGGGTGCACTTACATTTTGTTGTCCTTAATGCAAATCTCCGTTTTTTCCTTACTTTTCATTTTTTATGTACTGTACTCTTCATGTACTGTTCCGAAGTCCAAATTGATTCCTATACGTGCACAGACAGACCGATATTATAATTCATTTACACCTTCTTTTACGTCTATGTGTAACAGTGCATAACTTTTCTTTTGATGTTTTTGCAACTGCAAATTAGCAAAGAGCTATGAAAGTTGTTTAATAAACCGCTCTCTCTCTCTCTCTCTCTCTCTCTATACTTTTGTAGATATAATTCAAGATAAATAAATGCTACGCGATGGTGTAAACTCAACTGTTATATTTTATATCTGAGAAATACTGAAGTAGAATAACTTGTATATAAGTCTTGACGAGATGCTAATAGAAACAAGACATGGTGCATTTTATACCTTTATTAAAACCAAGCGAAACTACACACAAAGAATATTTGATTACAGCTTAGATATCACTGTCCCTAAAACGAGAAGGTCTTTAGTTTCGAAAATGACTAAGTGATGAAAAAATTCCTTAAGCAGATCTCCTCGACAGATCAAATTGCGGAGGCATATTTACTTCACAAGAGATATGTAATACCTGCAAAGATTACTAAAAAAATGTTTAATTACTTCAGCTCAAAGGGTATCAAACATTATTTTATATATTATATACCAGAATGAAGTCGCATTATTAAGCATTGCGACTTTTCCGAGACCTTTTCACTCAAATACTGGAACAAAACTGTTTACCCAGAAAGCTTAAAGCCCTATACCGAAGCCAAATCTTTTAATAAAAACGCCAGGATGTATGAAATATATGGTGTTTTACTTGATTTATACGTCGCGACTGCAGATGCAGGAAATTGAAAAAGGTAACAAATTGACTCACAAAGCCAATATCAACCCTAATTTGCTCCAATGGTGTCAATCCACGAAAATTTAGGGGACAGGGAATGTATTTTTCAACATCGAGGGGGCGGGAATCTTTTCTAATTTTTTAATGAAAATATCCCAAAAGAGGCTTTTTTCAAAGTCAACAAGGGTGAAGGGAGATATAGGGGTACGGTCGCCTTCCCTGACTTACGCAACCGATTTGTTTATATCTGTTGTCTGCTAGTATCATGTCTTTGTATTTTTTTTACGCAAGTAATCTGTCTACTAGCACTTTATATTTTGCCAGATTATTTTATTTTTATAAAAATATTTTTTGGTTTAAATGTGCTATGCATGTTATTGTTCTTTTGTTTGTTATCTTAAGGGGTTTTAACCCCCCCCCCCCACTCCCGACATTTTCGTCTGACTCATAAAAACAGAACAAAAATGAATATAAATAAATTTTTGATGCATTTTTTGAAGCTTTCTTTTGTAAACAGTTTGAAAGACAGGCAAAACACGGTTGAAGATTTGTAGTCTGCTATAGAGAATCAGTCGGAGGGCTGTCGCACCTCAAACATCGAAGTTACTTGCCCAACTTGAGGGCATAAGGTTCAAGTCCCATTTCAGGCAGTTTTTTATTCCCGTCATTTGTAAGCACCTTCTAAAATATCTTCGTCAGTGTCGAATTTACAGGTTTAGCTTATGAACAAACTGAAAATATTAGGCCTTAGCTACGTTGGGATAATGGTATATAGGAAAAATTGACATAATCCACTTTAGTACTGAGCCCTCCGATTGTGAGGATCTTAAAAGCTAAAAAAAAACAAAAAAAAACAAAAAAAAAAAACTTAAATTCACTGATAATGTAAGAGTCGTCCTAGCCGAGAAGTAAGCGCGCTAGACTTGAAATCCTCCTCTGTCCGTGAAGACCAGAGATTGAGCCCTGTGTCACTAGTTCTTTGGTTTGAAACGGGGGTCAGTGGCCTGATGACTGAGGAAGAGTCAACCTAGCTCTAAATGAGTATCTTGAGAGATCTCTGAGAAAAAACAGGAAATGCCAGATGATTTACCCCCAACCACGCATTACACTCCCTACCAAAGGCAGGGAATCAGGAGATCGGTGGTCAGCATTCGAAAAAGTATTTTTCTAATAGTAGGAAACATATTACTACACTGGATTGTGCAAAGATTGGTTGCAGCTCTTTAAGAAAGAGGAAGGATAAAGCATGCACATTTTAAAATTAAAAGCATGAAAGCATAGCACCTAAGATTAAAAGCATAGCACCTTATACGGCTGTAATAATTTTTTTTTTAGTGACATAGGAGGAGGAGCAGGAGGTCCGGTTTTACTTGAAGTTTTCAATATATACTGCACACATTTTTAGTAATTTTTTGTTTTAGTAATTTTTAAATTATTTTATGGGCCATTAAAAGCATAATTTTTTTTCTGAAATAAATCCAAGTATTGCTACGAGAAATCCCTATTGCGATCTACAATCCACCAATAGCTAACGTAACTTAATCTTAATCTAAATTGTAATTTCTAAGACAAGATTTGTTCAAAAATTTATTGAAAAGTTGGATACAATCTAAAAAAACTATTTATATATATATATATATATATATATATATATATATATATATATATATATATATATATATATATCATGTACAAAAATTTAAAAATAAATTCCGAAATTGAGCGAATTTTAATTTCGACAAGATTAGCAAAAACTAATAGTGGAACTAGAAAAATAAATGTGACATGCCAAATCATATCAAAAGAATTCGCTAAACACAAGAGAAATTCTTTTTGCAAAATGTTCTTACCTGGACAAGCCTTACAGAACGGTTAGTTGCATATATCCTTAAAGAAAAAAAGTTAATTAACGCCAATAACGAAACTTTGAAATAAACATTATACAGCCTAACCTTTGAAAGACTGCAAAACCTTTGACAATATGTAAATACCTTTTTCTATTACGTAGGAAGGAATAGTAAAAAAAAGAATGGAAATATCGAATTGTGGGAAGAGGAATATAGAAAAATCATTTTAATATGAAAAAAGGTGTCAAGACAGAAACTAATGGGCGATATTTCTTCTCATGATATATAACACCGGCCATCGAAAAAGGACAAGCAAAGGTAAAAAAAACACGCTAATATCCTTAGACGCGTAGATCATATATTCAATACCAATAAAAACCAGAAAAGAACAGAAACCTCTAACAATAAGACAAAAAGGATTGTAACAAATAAAGTCAAGAAGAGAAGGTAAAAATCAGAATCATCCGTCATTAAAACTAAAAGTAATTAAAATCTAACCTGCGTTAGGCAGTTTGTGTGACTTTTTTTGATGATTCAAGTAAAACAAAATCTCAAATTTTTTAATATTTAGCTTAATAATAGGATTTCTTTTTTAGTATACAGTTCATAGAATAATGCCAGGGCTAGGAGATGGCCAAGATTCAAAGAAAGGGCTAAGCTTATAAACTCTTAGTAAACTAATTTGTTCAAGTCGGGGTAGAAGGTCTGAAGGTAGGAGGTCTGCTATAAATGCCTTTCTTTAATTAGATTTGGCCTCTTTAATTTTTTACGAAGTAAATGATTTATTTATAGCAAAAATGTTAGGGCTGTACCCAACTAAACATTTTTATTCTAAGTTTTTAACTTTAAAAGTTAAAAAAAGAGTGAAATATGACTTTTTTATTACGAAGAAACGAATACTAGAAAAGGGATGAAAATAAGACAAAGAAGGAAAAGGAATAAAGTGTAAAGAATAAAGGATAAAGTGTATTCAATATAGAAAAAGACTTTGTGCCAGAAACCAACAGATGACGTTTTTGTTGATAAAAAAATTGTTGATGATATAAATGAATCAAAAAAACAAATTCCTATGGTTTTGCTGAATAAAGGGACAATAAAATGACTCGTATAAATTTTATAAAAACAAAAGAAAGCGAGGAAAAAATAATAATTAAGAAGCCAAACGAAGGTGACTTTCAGTGAATAAAAAAACACAAGACAAAGCAAATATTTCGATGAAGATTTCCACCAAGCCGATCTCAGCGCTCAAAAAAGAGAAGAAAAAAGATTTATAAAAGACAAAGTTTTTGAAGCAGACTCCTTGCAACTAGAGAATTTTCTGGTTATGTGGAGTTCCTAGTTCTATCTTAGTTCTCCAGAGGTTCACCAGAAACCAGAGGGTTCACCAGAAACCCTCTAAAAGTTAAAAACGGAATTTGCATGGTAGCAGTTACTAAACTCTTTTTACTGCAAGGTTGTGGTTCCTATAGCTAACTTTTCTTGCATAATGCATAGTATTTTAGGGTATTTTACATAGTATTTTGCATAGTATTTAATTTTAGGGGAAAGGGGCAGGATATTTCCCAAAGAGAAAATATCAACATTCAAAAGCTGATTTTCAGTCATATTTCTTTTATTTATTTTAACTGTTTTTTAAAAATATTTCACTAAGTGGACGTCTCTTGGAACAACTTGGAAAGAGACTCAACATTGAGATTAGGCTTTGTCTAAAAAAAACGCAAACAAACATAAACCATTTCGAGCATAGGTGCACACAGCCACAATTCTAGTGGGAAAATAGGTAGTTATAGAAGTTTTTGGAGGGGAGTCTGAAATACAAAGTGCAGGAAAGATTATAAGGTGCTTACAATAAAAATTACCTTTTAAAGAAGTCCTCACTTCTTCCAGCGAGTTCTCTATTATATGATGTAGGATTAATATAACCTGTATTACTTTTGTTTAGTAACTGACTGTGTACTAATCTAACAGCCTTCATATAGTGTGGCTCCGGACCTAGCAGCCCCGGACTAAAATCCATTAAGCTAATATTAGAGATTTTAACGAGGTCTTCCTCTGAACGGCTAAAAGGGCTCAAACATTAAAAGATGGCTAATTTTTCGATCAAGATATCAAGAATATTTTTACGAAGAGCAAAGATTAGGTTTCAAAGTGGTATTTGGGAACATAATAAAGCTTCAGAGTTAGAACCATTAGAATATTGATGGTTTGCAGTCAGAGATGGTGAAAGTATACACCCCCCCCCCCTTTCAAACCGTACTCTTTCAAACCGTTAAGCATAATGCATCAGTATGACTTCTGGCCATTAAAATGACTGTTAATCCCCATAGTAGACAAATTGTACGAGAGCCAGGCCTAGCATCTTAGGAATCGTAGTCCTGCCTTCAAGATTAAAGGAGCAATAGTCGTCTCCTCCAAAGTAGGAGCAAGAATCCTTCCCACTGATGTTCAAGGAGTCGAAAAAGCTAAATCAAGAGTTTAAACCCTGGCATTAGGAGCTAGAGTGGATAACGAATTCTCTAGTCAGAATTCATCTTAAATATATTGGTTAAAAATAATGTGTTATTTAAATTGAAAATTTAATCTCACTTTTACTCTTTAAAAATAAAATCAAACAAAAATTTTTAATCTGAATTTAGGAATTTCGACGACTAATGTTCCTTTTCAAGTGGTAAGGAAAGTGCGGAATGAAGTCAAAATATATTATTTACATACTAGTTTTCAAAAGGGTTTTACTCAGGAATAAAAACAAGAGCTAAGAGCTCATAAGGCACTTGTGACGAGGCGGGAAGAGCCAAGAGCTCATATGGCATGAGCTCTAGCAAAATCCTAAGAATCACTGGATTGATTTAAAAGGAAAATATGAGGCGTAATGACGGTCGGGACTTAAAATAAGAGCTCTGAGACACGAGGTCCTTCTAAATATCAAGATTCATTAAAAATCCGATCACTCACTCGTAAGTTAAAAATACCTCATTTTTTCCTCTACCTTCAGCCCCCCAGATGGTCAAATCGGAGAAAACGACTAAATCAAGTCAATTTGTGAAGGTCCCTGACATGCCTACGAATTTTCATCGTCCTAGCACGTCCAGAAGCACCAAACTCGCCAAAGCACTGGACCCCCTTAACTCTCCCAAAGAGAGCAGATCCAGTCCGGTTATGTCAATCACGTATCTACGACATTAGCTTATTCTACCCACTAAGTTTCATCCTGATCTTTCCACTTTAAGCGTTTTCCAAGATTTCTGGTTTACCCCTCCAGCTCCCCCCAATATCAGCAGATCTGGTCGGGATTTAAAATAAGAGCTCTGAGACATGAATTACTTCTAAATATCAAATTTCAATAAGATCCGGTCGCCCGTTCTTAAGTTAAAAATGTCTCAATTTTTCTAATTTTTCTGAATTAACAAAAAACCCACCCCCCAGACCCCACAAAGAGAGCGGATTCTTTCCAATGATGCCAATCACGTATTTAGAACTTGTGCTTATTCTTCCCATCAAGTTTCATCCCGATATCTTCACTCTAAGCGTATTCTAAGCGATTTCTTTTTCCCCCTCCAACCCCTTATGTCATTGGATCCGATTCGAATTAAAAATGGAGCATCTGAGACATAAAATCTTTCTATATATTAAGTTTCATTAAAATCCGATCACCCAATCGTAAGATAAAGATATCTCAATTTTCAAGTTTTCCAAGACTTCCGGTTTCCCCCTTCAACTCCCCCCAATGTAACCAAATCTGGTCGGGATTTAGAAAAAGAGCTACGAGGCACAAGATCCTTCTAAATATCAAATTTCATTAAGATCTGATCACCCGTTCGTAAGTTACAAATACCTCATTTTTTCAAATTTTTCCGAATCCCCCCCCCCAAATCCACCAAAGAGAGTGGATCCGGTCCGGTTATGTCAGCCACGTATCTTGGAATTGTGCGTATTCTTCCCACCAAGTTTCATCCTGATCTCTCCACTCTAAGCCTTTATCAAGATTTCTTGTTACCCCCACCCCAACTCCCCCCAAAGACGCTGGATCCGGTCGATATTTAAAATTAGAGATATGAGTTACGAGCTCCTTCTAAATATGAAATTTCATTAAGATCCGATCACTACTTCGTAAGTTAAAAATACCTCATTTTTCTCTAATTTTTTTTCAGAATTAAGCCTCCCCCCAACTCCCTCAAAGAGAGCAGATCCGTTCGGGTTATATCAATCATGTATCTAGGATTTGTGCTTATTTTTCCCAACAAGTTTCATCCCGATCCCTCCACTCTAAGCGTTTTCCAATATTTTAGGTTTCCCCTCCAACTCCCCCCAAATGTCACCGAGTCTGGTCGGGATTTAAAATAAGAGCACTGAAGCACAAGATCTTTCTAAATATCAAATTTCATTAAGATATGATCACCCGTTCGTAAGTTACAAATACCTCATTTTTCCTAATTTTTTCGAATTATCCCCCCAACTCCCCCAAAGAGAGGGGATCCAATCCGTTTATGTCAGCCACGTATCTTGGACTTGTACTTATTCTTTCCACCAAGTTTCATCCTGATATCTCCACTCTAAGCCTTTATCAAGATTTCTTGTTCCCCCCGCCCAAACTCCTCCCAATGACACTGGATCCGGTCGGGATTTAAAATAAGAGATATGAGTTACGAGGTCCTTCTAAATACAAAATTTCATTAAGACCCGATCACTCCTTCTTAAGTTAAAAATACCTCACTTTTTTCTAATTTTTTCAGAATTAACCCTCCCCCCAAGTCCCCCAAAGAGAGCGGATCCGTTCCAATTATTCCAATCACGTACCTAGGACTTGTGTTTATTTTTCCTAACAAGTTTCATCCCGATCCCTCCACTCTAAGCGTTTTCCAATATTTTAGGTTTCCCCCTCCAACTCCCCCCAATGTCACCAGATCCGGTCGGGATTCAAAATAAGAGCTATGAAAACCCTTCTACATATCAAATTTCATTAACATCCAATCACCCGTTCATAAATTAAAAATACCAAATTTTTTCTAATTTTTCCGAATTAACTGTCCCCCCACTCCCTCCTCCCCCCAGATGGTCGAATCGGGGAAACGACTATTTTTAATTTAATGTGGTCTGGTCCCTGATACGCCTGCCAAATTTCATCGTCCTAGCTTATCTGGAAGTGCCTAAACTAGTAAAACCGGGACAGACAGACGGACAGACAGACTGACAGAATTTGCGATCGCTATATGTCAGTTGCTTAATACCAAATGCCATAAAAAGGCAAAGAAAACAGCATTAGGCTTTACAGTCCCTACCAGCGGTGCTGATATCCGTTACTTGACACTTCATCCAGGAAGTGCAATGGGAGGGTGTGGGGCCAACCACCCTGTGCTTTTGCATACCCTTCCTGTTTACCTTCCCAGATTTCTCCAGGTACCCAATTAGAGCTGGGTCAACTCTGGCTGAGCTTATATAGTTACGCCACTGACTCCGTCCCAAACTAAATAATTGGGTACGCTAGGATTCGAATGACTCAGAAAGGATTTTGCAGGAACGACTGATGGTATTAAGTTGAAACTTACACAGAATGATGAGAGGGATGATCAGTTGACTAAAGAGGAAATATTTGTGCACTACTACTACTACTTCTCCTACTGCTACAATCAGTACTACAGCTGACGCCTCTAGGCGTCAGCGTCAGCCCTAAGGCGTAGGGCTGACGCCCCTATTAAACAGTCAATCCACATTCATTCGTCGTGATTATTTCAGCAATCTCTGTTATGATGTTCTTTCTTCTTGATATTATGGAAAATAGAGACATTCAGCTTGAAATAAGAATTGCTTTCAGCTAAGTACAAATGATACGCTGGTCTTTAGAGGCCATTGGGGGTGTCAGCCCCACTCACTTCAGTTTCTGCTCGTTTTGAGTTTCATTTATTTATTTATTGTGATAGTTGGTAGTTTTTTTTTCCCTACATGAAAGTTGAGTGCAGCGAGAGCAAAGAATCCTGCTCAAAAGTTAAAGGAGCAAAAGTGACAAAAAGTTGAAGGAAGTATATAACCTTTATAGGTATATACCCGAATTTAAAAATTTCGATGACTAATGTTGGCTTTTAAGTAGTAAGACCTCCTACATGAAAGTTGAGTGCAGCGAGAGCAAAGAATCCTGCTCAAAAGTTAAAGGAGCAAAAGTGACAAAAAGTTGAAGGAAGTATATAACCTTTATAGGTATATACCCAAATTTAAGATTTTCGATGACTAATGTTGGCTTTTAAGTAGTAAGACCTACATGAAAGCTGAGAGCAGTGGGAGCAAAAAATCCTGCTCGTAAGTTAAAGGAGCAAAAGTGGCAAAAAGTTGAAGGAAGTATATACCCTTTATAGGTATATACCCAAATTTAAGAATTTCAATGACTAATGTTGGCTTTTAAGTAATAACACCTCTTAGATGAAAGTTGAGAGCAGCGACAGCAAAGAATCCTGATCGAAAGTTAAAGGAGCAAAAGTGGGAAACACTCAAATTGCACCAGTTTAAGCCTGGTTTCAGGGGCAAGAGTTGGAAGTTAGTCAGAATTCATTTTAGATGAATTAGTTAAAAACAACTTTACATTTGAATTAAAATTTAATCTGACTTGCACACTTCAGAAATAAAACTAAATAGAATATTCATTATTTGAATCAAAAATTTTCGATGACTTAAGTTTTCTTAAGTAGCAGAGTGAGCAGTTATCGAAAGCAGCGTGAGTAGACTCCGACTTCAGAGGTAAAAGCGAGAATTCTACCCTCTGAAGTTAAAGGAGCGAAAATATGAAATGCTAATATTGCAGGAGTTTTAACCCTAGTCTCAGGAAAAGGAACAATGAATTTCGGTTGCTGGAAGAGAATCATTTAGATAAGTCAGTTTACACAAAATTTCATTTAAATTTTAAATCTACTGTCTCTGTCTCTCTTTCCTAAAGTACCAGGAACATTCAGCATACAAAAATACCCCCCCCCCCATACTCATCGTATGTGCATTTGTACCTAAAACTGCAATTTCCCAAGAATTTTTTTGTTATTGTTTGAAGATTATGAAATTTTTACATCAGCGTCAATGTCATCACGTTGATCCATTAAAAAAAAAAAAAAAAAAAAAAAAAAAAAAAAAAAAAAAAAAAAAAAAAAAAAAAAAAAAAAAAACAGTTAGGTAAATTGGAAAACAACTTTCGTGCAAAAAGCTTCAAACGTTGACAACCTGTTGATTCCTGAAGACAACTACAACTTCAAAGGAGAGCTAAACCTCCCTAAGATATTCGGTGTCATATATTTTCTTCTCATTTTTCGCATATTTTTTCTGATTTTTTTTTTTTAATTTGGCACCCAATTCTGCCAAAAAATTGTATCTTATGGAGGTCTTTGTCATTTAAGTTGAATTCCCGATTCCTCCTGATGTTTTTGGATATATATGGCTGTTTAATTTTCCACTTAACCAATTCAAATAATCAGATTTTATTTTCACTACCCTTGGTACTTCGAGTAATAAAACCAAATAAAAGCCTACATATATTCAAGATTTTCGACGATTATGTTTGTTTTTTTCAAGAAGGAAGCAAAAAATTATTTTCTTATTCCTATCATACTAGGAATGCCGATAACCTAGTGAATGAACAGTGAAAAACAGGTCAGCCCATATGTTACGTCACATGGGTATACTCCTCTGTAATAGCCTCCTAGACAATATTAGAGGCTCTGAATAAGATTCGTCATTTAATCCCAGGTCAAAGGGTTTCTCCCCAGTCGAGATGTAGGTAAGAGCAGGTTTCTTGTGAGTATTACGTATGTGACTTTTTTTGCGTGCCTTGATTATGTGATTTAATTAGTTAATTGACCTTCTGTGCATAGGTCATTCGGCCTTCTAGTAGTGGCTGTGTTTATGTCATTTCTGTATATTTTTTTTTTGTGAGTTATTGATAATAAAGGTATCTATACATCAAAAAAAAGAAGAAAAAAGTCGGCAACAGTGACAGCAGACAGTTCCCCTCTAGCAGTGAGAGCAGGATTCCCACCCACAAAAGCTGCATCAGAGAGAGTCGGAGACACTAAAATTGTGTACTCTCATCTAGGTGGACAGATTTCCAGAATGCTCATTACAAAGTTTTTTTTTTACATCCTCATTACAGAGGATGTCCGTGAGATTAAGGCAACTCCTTTTGACAGCAAAAGTATTAAAGTATTACGTCTATCAATGACATTAAATGGTTTGAATAATAGATTCCACGAATATTTGATATGATTTCGTTTGGTTGAATAATAAATACAATAGGTACTATGCTTACTATTTTCACAATTGCACGCCTATTTCCCATAACCACAGTAAACATTATAGCATTAATTCTTGATATAGATGATTTTTTTTTTCAATACAGTGCAATCGTATATGCCGTCATTTAAATACATCCGGTTGCTATGTCAATACTGAAAGCGGAACTTTCCTTGACACACAACAAAAACTGAAGAAAATAGAAAATTGAAATCAACAAATTAGGGCTAGGGACCGGGTCCCTCTGAAATTCGAAAAATTTCCCGGAATTTTAGACATATATTTTTGTATACCTCCTCCCCATCCAAGAACATAGAAGCAAAATTTCTACATACAGACCTAGTCTAGTTAAAAGTATCTCAAAATAACCTTTAGTTCAACCTGATACATCAAAATAGCCAAAACAATTCAACTTGCTAGCTGAGTTTTTTAAAACCAAAGGAGGTTGATTAAAATCTTAAAACCAAAAATAAAAGATAAACAATTTTCTTAACTAAAAAAAAAATTTAAAACTAAAAGATTAAAAAGAAATGCGAACAAATTACAAAAAAAATACGATTCATGATTTAAAACCCAAAAACCAAGGAATTGAGATTTTAAAACTAAACCAAACGAGATTTCAGCCAGTGACCGAAACAAAAAGACAGAGTAGGCATAACGGCTAAGTCCTAGCTATTCCAAAAAAGAAAAGGAAACAAGATATATGAAAAAATAATAACAATAACCTTTTGAAGTAAACAATGCTGAATTCATTATTCGATATTTTTCATCTTATATTTAGTTTTATTGAATATTTTTATTGTATAAATTAAATAAATAGTTCAATATTGTATAAAGTTCGAATTTTGTTCCAATTCTTTAAGAATGGCATCTGAATCACAAAGGCCGTTAAATTATATAATACATAGCTCTTTTAAAAGTACTAAACAAGGAGTCGAACCTGTCATATGCGTAATGATTTCTCTTCCTAATAAGTTTTAATGTTGCTCCTTACTTTCAGTCAGAAAAACTTGTTTTTTTGTTTAATTTCTGATCATTTTTTAAATTTTGCCGGAAAGTCATGCGTCCCCTTTATGGAAAATTCTTCTCTCAAATGAAAACTTCCTCCATGGAAAGATCCTCCCATGTAATCCTCTCCCCCCGACCCCTCCCCCACCAGAAAAAATCCCCCCTGAAAACGTCTGTATGCTTCCCAATAACCAATGCTAAATGTAAACAATGGGCAAAATTCACAACTTGCAGCCCTTCCCCCGAGGACTGTTGAGGATTAAGTCGTCATCAGACATAGAAAAAAAATCAGCGTGGGAGGGGGCCTAGTTGCTGTCCAAACTTTTTGGTCACTTAAAAAGGACGCTAAAACTTTTAATTGAAGTTCGAATGAGCCCTCTCGCGAAATTCTAGGAGCACTGGGTCGATGTAAGGAGCACTCTATTAAGGAGCACTCCTGGAAAAAAACAAAAAAATAAAAAAAAATAAACACGCATTCGTGATCTTTCTTCTGGCAAAAAATACAAAATTCCACATCTTTGCATATAGGAGCTTTAAACCCCTACAGTAGGGTTCTCTGATACGCTGAATCTGATGGTGTGATTTTTATTAAGATTATATTACTTTTAGGGGGCGTTCCCTCCTTTTTTCGAAACTCTGATGTTTCAGCATAAAATTAGCATAAAAATCTGATTCTTTTGATGTATCTATTAATGTCCAAATTCCGTTTTTTTAGTTTCGGTTACTATTGAACCGGGTCGCTCCTTACTTACAGTCGTCTATTAGACACTTATTTTTATCCTCAATTTTAAAATATGGGCGGAAAACATAACTTCTTTTGTTGAAAACGGGTAAATGCTTACAAATCCGCGTTCCGGATCATGCCAAAAGAGACAATTTTTTTTTTCTAGCCTTTTTGCTGGTTTTGAATTGTCAAACCTGCTTATAAATTTCATAACATCTCTTACTTTGATAGGCCTAGAAGTATTTTTAGGAAAAAAAATCTATTTGCAAAACATACGTCGGTTTTCACGTGGAATCTGACTATACAAAGATAATTAATAATTAATTCAAAGATAATCTGCGCCTTCAGAAGGGGACAATCCTTCCGGTTGTCAATATATACTCATTAAGAAAAATATTCAATGCTAAATCCCTGCTTTTCAGATATAGCCCGAATTTTGAAAAAGTAGGGAAGCCAAGGCCTATGTAAAGAAGGCTAATTTTTTAACTCTTCAAGTTTTAAACTTTTCTAAGACACTTTTTTTTGAAAAAAATAAAAAAAATCTGCTTTATTTTTCATTAGAATACAATTACAAAGAACGCTACCGAAGAGCGACCCTATAACCATGGTGCTGGCCTCCCTAGAGTTCGTGGTAATACCCCCCTCTAGAAAAATGGCTAGAACAAATAGGCTAGACATCCAGCAATTAATTTTTTTTAAGATATCCTTAGTCAATACAATACTTTTTGTTTAAGTGTAAAACATCGATCCTACTCACCTGATCTCGAAGCTTTATTGAGTAGACCTTGGAAGATGCTGATACGAGCACTGTTTATCTTTGCATATCCCGTGGAGGTCGTGTGGGCAAACAACTTTTAACGGGTCGATCTCAAACCTTGAACCACATAAACATTTTAAAGACGGATAATTCATAGGTACAATAATAGTTGAAAAATGGTTAAGATACGTGAATAAACAAACCATTACCATTACCATTAAACATTATATAAAAATTACCATTCTATTGGTTAAATATTATAGCAACAAATGTTCTTTGATCTAAAGATACAAGAGCCTTACGATTTTATGGATATTCGCACAACTTCCAAATATTCCAGAAACAAAAATAATAGGAGAAAATGGACTAAACAAATGAATGTAATGTTGTAACAATATATGGTTGAACCAGAACAAATATTTGTTTGAGGGGTAAAGTTTGAATTCTTTTTTCCAAAAATGATACAGCATATTCTGAATTACCACAGGCGATGAAAAAACAAGGCATGTGTCTGCTGGTCACCGACTTATGATGTCGATGTTCCTTGTGAATTTTATCTAATTCATATTTTGGAGAAAGACTAGAGAGCCTAGAAAGACAAAGACTAGAGATGTACATTAGATAATTCATACTTACTTTCAAACATACTTTTATAATGAGAAAACATAAACAAATGGAGGCATAAGAAATTAAACACATGAAAATTAATTTAAAAAGAATTTTTTGCTCGGCAACCTGACATAAATTAAAAAAGCATATCCAAACAAATTGATATCAAAACATTTGGTTAAACTTTATACAAACCAGAAGAAAAGTGAGTTCAACAAGCTCGATACACTTTTCAGTATCATTCTCAAGAGTAAGATTCGGTAGTAAAATTTAAGAAGCATATCCAAATATATCGATATCCAAACATATCGTTAAACTGCATCCAAACCAGAAGAAGAGTGAGTTCGACTAGCTCGATACATTTTTCAGTATCATTCTCAAGAGTAAAATTCGGTAATAAAATTTAAAAAGCATATCCAAATATATCGATATCCAAACATATTGTTAAACTGCATCCAAACCAGAAGAAGAGTGAGTTCAACTAGCTCGACACATTTTTCAGTATCATTCTCAAGAGTAAAATTCGGTAGTAAAATTTAAGAAGCATATCCAAATATATCGTTAAACTGTATCCAAACCAGAAGAAGAGTAAGTTCAACTAGCTCGATACATTTTTCAGCATCATTCTCAAGAGTAAAACTCGTAACCCATTTGACTCACTGTATTTCAAGCAGTAAGCTGTCCGAAAGATGTGGCTCTATCCGGCTTTATATAATAAGATATGATAGGAGAGAGGTTGAGATGGCTAGGACAGATTTTGCAGATGACAGACTGTTAAAGATTGTCCTTTTTGGCCATCCATCTAGGGCCGAACGAAAAGCAGGTCGTCCCCAAATGGGATGAGAGGAGATCGTAAGAGAGGACTTAAAGAAACTGGAACTTCATGCGAGGGAGGCTTCATGCGAGGGAGGCACGCTTAACGAATAAGCGTGCACATGTTGTGTTGGGCTCAGGGGGCTTGACGCTGCAATGAGGTATTACCAGTAGTATACTTATTATACTAGTTAACGCAATTTATAGTCTTTTCATGCTTCTGTCTTTTCAAAGATGCTTCGTTATTTAAGCAAGTGTAAATTTTAACAGCGATATGTTCTAAGCTTGAACATTTTGGTTACCTTTTTTAACGTTTTTTAATTGTTGTAATCCCTTGTCAAAATAGAGAATCGTCATTTGTAATAATTGCAAATTTTCGTTTTTTGGGGTCTTCCTAATGACATTATATAACTGGTTACGTTCAAACCTCAAAGTTTAATCATGCAGCGAGTTGATCTTATATAAAAAAACAACATAAATATTTTTTTATGTAGTTCTCTAGTTTGAAGTAAAATACTAAAATTTTTGCTCAGGCACCGCAAATATGTTAGTAGTTTACATAATAACTTTAGCAATTGTAAACTGAACGCGAAAAATTTCTCAACTTTTTTTTCATGTCTTAAAATGACATTGCTCATACTTACAAGAAAAAAAAAGGTAATGAAGTTTTTCTAACGATATAAACTATTCAAACTTTTGGTTTTCTTTTTTAAGGTTTTTGAATTGGTGCAATCCCTTGTTAAAATATATAAAAATAATTTTGAAACTACCAGTCTTTTGCTCTTTACGCAATTTGATATCTTTTCATACAGTCTCTTTTCAAAGGTATTTGATTACTATAGCAATTCGTGTTTCTAAGAACAATTTCTACTAAGCTTCAAACTTTTGGTTTTCTTTTTTAAGGTTTTTGAATTGTTGTAATCCGTTGACAAAATAAATGCAAATATAGTTTTTGCTCTTTAAGCAATTTAATATAAACTTCTCCTTACATGAAAATCTTTATTTTTCCCACAGAAGTCTGACGTCGTTGCAATATTGATGTAAATGAAAATGACGTCACTCGGGAATTTAAAAATTCAGATGCTCATTTGGTTCCAGAACTGTGTCGGCTGACTTGTAAAGGACTGCCTGGTCTCGAATCTTGGTCAAAACAATATTGTTGATTTCGTGGACGTCTTTATTCTTGGCTGCCAGAATCGCTTGTTCACTTAGCCATTTATGATTTTTATAATTGGTTAAAATATTCGGAAATACTTTTTCAACCAATTCATTTTCGGTCGTCACTAAATTACAGAATTCAGCAGGCAGTTGTATACGTCCTAAAATTGAGTCTACTGGGAGCTTTCCGTTTCCAATTGCAAGCAATTGATCTGAAAATGTTTGACCAGAGTCATCGTTTTTCAATCGGACACGCATATTTGTAGTTAATTTCAATGTTTTTACGTGTGCCCATAAATTAGAATTTTTCAGGCAAGCATTCATTTCGTCTGCAGGAGTTGATCTTGGTGTTATAGGTAATGTTTGCCTGAAATCTCTCGCAAGCAATATTAATGTGCTGCCAAAGGGTTTCGAATTTCCTCGCAAATCTCTCAATGATTGATCCAGAGCCTCGAGCGATTTTTTGTGTGCCATTGTGCACTCGTCCCAAATAATAAGTTTGCATTGCTGCAATACTTTACCCATCCCAGATGATTTGGAAATATTGCACGTGGGAGTTTCTGTAGAATGCAAATTCAGAGGCAATCTCAAAGCGGAAAAAGCAGTTCTTCCACCAGGCAGCAACGTTGCGGCTATTCCGGACGACGCAATTGCCAACGCTATGTCATTTTTTGATCGAATTGATGCCAGAATCAATTTTATCACAAATGTTTTACCAGTACCTCCTGGTGCATCCAAAAAGAAGATTTCTCCAACGTTGTTATCGACACAATGCATTATCTTATCATAAATGTCCTTTTGCTCAGACGTTAACTTAGAAATATTATTTTGTACATACGACAATAGATCACTCGTGCTGTAACTTTGTTCACGATCCAATTCTACACATGTTGAAACAGCAGCGTTACGATTAGGTAATTTATATATTATTAGGTATATTAGGTAATTTATATAATAGGTAATTATATATATTAGGTAATTTATTAAATACGATTTAATAACTAAAGTGTAGTTATAAATTTCTGATGTAAAATTAAAAGTCATATCTGACGTCTCTAGCCGTTTTTGATGGAGTGTATCCTCGGCCATTTTCGATTTATTTTTTTCCCAGAACTCTCTAGGAGCTGAAGGAGAGCAAGTTGTTAGTATGATTCCAAACAATGCACGAATTTGACTTGGAGTTGACGTTTCGCACGCGTCATTGATGCAGTTGTCCCAGTGTTGATCATTCTCGAATAAATTCAGAGCTTGGCATGTACTACGGTAAGTGTCATGTATAATACTGTTTACAGTTCTCAAATACTCAAAGGACGTCGGACCGGGTACATTCACCAAAAGCAGGCGGAGAAAGAAGCATTCATGTTGATTGGGGTGAATGGTGTAGAGTCTTCCTATCGTGGTATCTTTGAAGATGGTAGGTTGGCCGTCGACTGACTTACCCTGTTTTCGACGTTCAAATACTTTATTTTTAGCATTCCACGTGTAATACGAAGGCACTTCAGTATACAGCAGTTTTTTTGCAAAAGAATCATTTTGACATAACGAACAGAAAGCAGTTAACGTTGTATCCGGTGGATTCAGGGCTCTTAGTCGCAATGTATCGGAAATGAAAGAATTCGCCAAACAGCTTCATTACTACTAATTTACCTTCCAGCCTGATATTGTACGTTTTCATCGGTATCACTGATTTCGGACTGCAAGCCAAAAACTGCCATGTCACTGCCTTTAGTGACGTATTTACATATGTATTTGATTGCCTTTACGCAGTTACAGTATTCAACGTTTATGTGTGCATTAAATGTTTTTGACAATAAAGGTGAATATGGAACAACCCACTGATTATCTACTTCGATGGTGGTACCGTTATGCTTCTTTATTATTGCTGTTTTACCGCCATCGTCAGTAGATCTTCTTCTATATTGTGGGTAACCATCATTGCCAGTAATTGTGTTGGGTACTAAAAGTCGAGGATATTGCTTTGTGCACCTTCCTTTGGCCATGCATGGTGATTTTTCATTCAGTGCACCGCAAAGTCCATGTATCATATTTTTTACAACAATATCGTATAAGCCCTTATCGACATTTTCATCAGGAATTTCAGCGGAAATCACATCGTCAATTTCATTAGAAGTAATTTTTATCATGTAGCCAGATTAAAATATGTGCGTGTGGCAATCCTCGTTTTTGCCATTCTACTGAGTACATCCAGCATCGCACTGACCCAAAAATTTTAAGTTTTCCTATGTAGTTTATCAGTGATTTCAACTTTTGCCGGAAGACACGGGCCGTAATGTCTTCTCTATGAACCGCCGATTGTCCTTGAAGTAAAAGTATCTCGTCGCGAGATTGATTACATGTAAATGTAATAAATAAATCTGGACGACCATAGAGACGAACAAACGCAATAGCATCGTGAGCATATTCATGCATATGATGGGGACTGCCAGCATGTGACGAAGGTAAATTCGTTAATTTTCCAACGTTTGTGGTATTACTGTCATTTACGACTGCATCTCGCAAATGAATGTACTGTTGAGAGCGGAGCTTGGTCTGATTCAGACGGATAAATAGCAAACGTTCTGATTCAATTTTTGCATACATATCAACGATGTATTGGTGAAAAATTGACAGCATTTTAAAATATAATTGTCTTCATCCTGACGAATCATTAGCCTATAGGAATAGTAATGTATTGCGCTGCATTTTATCCGTTTGTTTGTTAGTGGATGGATCTTGCAATTTATTATTAAAGTGATAGCCGTCGGCTCCATCCCAAAAATGATAGGATATTGTAGGGCATGGTAGCATCGATGAGTTTCAGCAATTCTTACCAACTGAGCGTTTCACTTATGAAGAATAATATCTCGAGGTAAAAACTGATGACAGACCATAACGATTGCCACTTCGTCGATAGTTGGAGCATTGTATCTACGCACATATTGGTCAGTAGGCGTTTTGTTAGCGGAAATAACAATTTTATGCGTATCAGTAGGCATCAAATCGATTGCTGTTTTGAACAGACGCACTAAATTATTATTTTCATGGAAAAGATGTTGCAATTGGGAAACGACAGTCCTTTCAACGTCGGGAGAAAATTCGCAACGTGCATTCAATTCAGAATTTCTATCACTGATGAAGTACAGTTTTAAAAATTTATGATTCTCGCCTGAGAATGGTAGAAGGGACCCTGCTCTATGATAAATTTGCCCTTTTACTTTGAAAGTAGGCATAAATTGATCTTGATTTTCGATTTGGGCACCAAACGACGTCATTTCAAAACATAAGTTATATTTTCTGATGTTTAACAAAAAACGCTTACATTCTGACGTAGTTCCAGTAAGCAAAGTCTTCAATGGCTCTGGTGGTGCAGCCAGTTGAGGAAGTTTAACTTTTCCTGAGGCACAACACATTTCCATTGTTTCACCATTAAATTTCAAGGCCTTGCAATAGGGACAAATTTTAGACATAGTCCCGATTTGAACACATTTGAACTCAACACAATTTGAACTCAAGCTATAATCATCGACTGGGCTGTACCTGAATGCCAGGCGAAAATTTTCAGATTGCTTTTGTGATTCCTCGACAAGTTTTCTTTTGGTGATTTCTCTTTGAGACGCAAGCCTGTTTTCACGCTGTCGTTGTGATTCCTCGGCACGCTTTCTTTTCCTACTTTCTCTATTAGCCGCAAGCCTGTTTTCACGCTGTTGTTGTGATTCCTCGACACGCTTTCTTTTCATACTTTCTCTATTATCCGCAAGCCTTTTGGCATAGACTCTTTGAGCAGCTTCCTCGGCTGTTTCATCTGCCATTGTAGGTTCTTCTGTCATTTTAAGACATTTTAAGATCTATATTAAAAATTTCTCTTTGAAAGGCGTTCTTATATACTTATAATGACGTCATGTATAAAGCCTTTGACGTCATTACAAACATGACGTCAGTCGACACACAAACAACTTATTTTTACATGATATATATATATATGAGTACTTACATATATATATATATATATATATATATATATATATATATATATATATATATATATATATATATATATATATATATGTATATATATATATATATAGACAGAATAATCTCAGCGATATTCGGGTCTCCCAAGTTGTATAGATTCCCTTGAGAGCGTGCCAGAAGACCATAGGAACTGCACCTGGTGCCTGGGTTCATAAAGACGATTAATAGACAATAATTTTATTTAAGTACTCATATACAACTTCAGATAAGATAACTTCAATATGAAATTGCACTGACTGACATGCATCGACGCCAGAATAGAGCTAACTCTCTCTTGCCAACAAAGCTATATTATATCAAGGCCGGATTCGACCTTCTATCAAAGAGTTATTATAGTGTCGCAATAAAACTGGTATTTCCTAACTATAGTATGTGGTTTAACCTCCCCTAAAAAGAGTTATTCCCCTTTCACAATATAACCAGGATTTTCCCATTTAGTTCGTTGCCTTCAAATTAACCAGTTGATTCTTTATTGTAGAAATTTGATTCTTATTGGCTAGTTTAAAAAGCAACATTTTTGCTTACTGTAATGAGAACAATAAATAATTCGAAATTTTGCCTAAAAGGACGTATCTTACAGGATAATGAACTTAACTTTAAAACCTTTAGATGTTTAAAGGATTTTTATTTTGAAATTTTCTAAGGTGAAATGAATGAGGGATTCAGTCCTGAATTTTAGGGGGGGGGGGGAATTGCAGGCCTGTATGTGACACATCCCATTTTCCACTGTAGAATGATGTCCTCATCATTCAGACTAATCTCCTTTTAAATTTTATGTTTCCTTAAAATTCTTTATTGTTTATTAAAGATTCTTTTTATAATTCCTTCACCGCAAAATTATTATTTAACTTTTTTTTACTTATACTCCTACACCTTACATTAATCCTACACCTTACATTAAAATTACATTAATATAAAGCACTTGAACAACAAATGGGTTTACACGTGAATACCTGATTTCAATTGTTTTTTGTTTTTTTTGAATTGTTATCAAATTTGCTTTATTATGATTTAACTGTTCATCTATTTATCGTATTTAGTTCTCAATTGATCCCAGGTATTCTAAAACATTAAATTGTACGATTATATTAAAATTATATCATAATAAAATCACTATTGGCACATTTACATAGTTTTCCACCGAGTTAATTTTACAATTCACTGTTGGCACATTCTATTATCGTTCATCACTAAGTTTATAATGTTTTCTTTCACACCTATATCATAATTTTCATGTCTTCTTTCACTAATTGAATTGGTATAACATGTCTCTTGCTAATTAATGTCAATTTTCAGTTTTTCACCTCAAATTACTGTTTAAAATTTTTACGAGTTGTTAAAGTTTGTAATGTTCTGAAACTTTTGTTAAATTGTCTTATGAGTCGATTGACTAAGATAGCTCTTAAGACCTTACTTGGTACGTTGATACACAAGTTATAAAACTGGGACTTATGTTGTTCTTTTGCAATCTTCATCAGTGTTCGTGATGTTGCTAATGTTGGGTTTGTATATATTTTAATGCAGTTGATCCGTTGATAGTCTTAGTTCTTGTTGGTGTCTTCGTGAGTGTGTGGTGGGTGTACCTTCTTAGCTGAATACTGTGTCTTCTCAGGTCTACATAGTTAGACCTGAAACTTAAACTATTCAGACTTAAACTATGTCAATGTACCAATAGTGATTTTTTATTATGATATAATTTTAATATAATTGTACACTTTAATGTTTTAGAATACCGGGGATCAATTGAGAGCCAAATACAATAAATAAATACACAGTTAAATCATAATAAAGAAAATTTGATTACAATAAAAAAAAAAAACTGAAATCAGGTATTCACGTGTAAACCCATTTGTTGTTCAAGTGCTTTATATTAATGTAATTTTAATGTAAGGTGTAGGATTAATGTAAGGTGTAGGAGTATAAATAAAAAAAAAATTAAATAATCATTTTGCAGTGAAGGAATTAAAAAAATAATCTTTAATAAACAATAAAGAATTTTAAGGAAACATAAAATTTAAAAGGAGATTAGTCTGAATGATGATGACGTCATTCTACAGCGGGAAAGGGGATATGTAACATACAGGCCTTTAATCCCCCCATAAAATTTGGGACCGAATCCCTCATTCATTTCACCTTAGAAAATTTCAAAATAAAAATCTTTTAAACATCTAAAGATTTTAAAGCTAAATTCATTATCCCGTAAGATACATTCTTTTAGGTACGAGTTCGAATTATTTGTTGCTCTTGTTACAGTAAGTAAAAATGTTACTTTTTAAACTAGCCAATAAGAATCAAATTTCTACAATAAAGAATCAACTGGTTTATTTGAACCCAACGAACTAAATAGGAAAATCCTGGTTATATTGTGAAAGGGAATAACTCTTTTTAGTGGAAGTTAAACCACATACTATAGTTAGGTAATACCAGTTGTATTGCGACACTATCATACCTCTTTGATAGAAGGTCGAACTACGCAATAAGACAGGATTTAGAAATCCGGTCTTGATATGATATAGCTTTTGTGGCAAGAGAGTTAATTCTATTCTGGCGTCGATTCATGTCAGTCAATACAATTTCATATTAAGTTCTCTTATCTGAAGTTGTATGTGAGTACTTAAATAAAATTAATGTCTATTAATCGTCTTTGTCTATGAACCCAGGCACCAGGTACAAATCCTATGGTCTTTAGACACGCTCTAAAGGGAATCTATACAACTTAGGAGACCCAAACATCGCTGAGATGATTCTGTCTCCCAAATCATTGGGGATTGTTAACAGTCCTTTATTCTAATTCCTCAACTAATTAGCTCCCAAGAAATAATATTGATTTGAATATCCCTTATATTATATCGATTTTAAGCTAGCAAGAATCAAGAAAAGCTCCCAGCTACATTCATAGCAATAAACCACCGAGGACATTGCAATATAAATAACCCACACGTAACATTAGCAACATCCTAATCTAACCCCCTCCCCCCGTAACAGTACTGTTACGGGGTTGGGGGGTTATTATCGACAATGGTAATTATATGTCATAATTAGAAATGAATATTAATTTACATAACATAAGTACATGATGAATAAAATACGAATAATTGATCTAATATTATAAATTAACAACTTACGGAGAGGAAACAGGAATTTGAGCGTTATTTGTACTGACACCAGGTGCTGCAGGCGTTTTCTTTCGTAAAGCAGTAATTAACGTCTTTAACTCTGCAATTTTTGACTGGAACAATTTCGTTGGCTTCATTGGAGCTTTTAGGCCAATGATCCTAGAACAAGCTTGGGCATATTCTTTCTCCAATTCTGAACATTTTTTCTTATGGGCTGTGAACCTTTTATGATGAGTTACAACAGAGGATTGATGAGAATGCTGTCGATTTTTCGTCCCGGCTAGCTGATTCTGTATAAGTTTGAGATTAGCCTGAAGCTCCGCGATTTTATCTTCTATTTCACCAGCAGATTTAGAAAGTGCTGCTTCTTTCTTTCTTTCAGCTTCTATTCCTTTCAAATGAGTTATAGTTGACTCCAGCGCTGTATAAACTTCAGACCTGAACGACATGAATGAAAAAGATGAACAGATAAGTGGTCGATGGATTTCAGTTACAATTTACAAACAAAAATGGTTATCCATATTTTGTTTTTAACATGTTAAGGCCCGAAAAGGGAGAATTCGCCCTGAGGATGAGACCCATGGACACTGATACATTAATGGGAGAAGTGGCAGCTAAAACCCTTTTCAAAAACTAGATCAACTCTAGATTCTTACGTTGGGACCTAATCGTTGGAAATATGACCGAAACAAATCAAGCTTTGATGATGTGAGGTTGGCTCGAGAAGAGGGAGAGAATAGAAGAAGAAAAGTCAAACGGATCGTCCACTGAGTATGGGACACAGATAAGAAAGAAAAACAAGAAACACACAAAAAACAGAATATGAGTTAGGTCAAAGCAACTAGCTAAATGTCTGAGATATTCTGCATCGCTTGCTGGTTTTAGTTGAATTTATAGAGCCTTGAATGTCATTTATTTATCAAAGCTATGGATATCACCATACAAAGGTATTATAAAATACGTCACAGGACTCATCTAACCCATTACCAACATACTCACTGACAAACATGTTGAAAACCACAAAGAAGTTACTAAATGTATTTAAGTATCATAACCTCCCTCTCCCTCCGCGTCTCAAAAAAAAAACATTTTAACCCCCTTGAGCTTATACCACGCTACACATAAATTTAGGCGAATAGAGGTCATACTTTTTCGGGGGGGGGGGGGATTTTCAGGGAGTGGATAAAAAAAGAAAGAAACGAATTTGTAGTCCACAATTTATTCCTATAAGGGAAGGGTTTCTTCAGGCAAAATTACGAAAAACCACCGATACCTAGTGGAAAAAAAAAAATACTGTTTTAGTATGTAGTAATTTAAACCTGGAATGATATTTTATTCCTTATATTTCACATTAGTTGTATTCAACTGACACCATACAAAAGCGCTTAAGCTATCTAGTTAACACAGTCAGGTTCAAAAGCTTACTATTAATGTCAAAATGACCGTTCCCTAACTTGCGTATACAGAGTAGTTAATTACAGTTAGTTTTTTCTTTAATGTGAAAGGCAAGTTACACCATGAGTTTACCTAGCTACCAAGACAAGTTACCTATGGGTTAGTAAAGAAAATCCCTTAAAACTATACAAAATACTAACTCAAAACCAAAAATAAAACCACAGTAAACTGATTCATCTTCACCACTTTCTAAAATTTAGGTAAGTCTTAACTTTAAAAGTTTAACCAAGTTCTATCTTTTAAATCAGTACATGCTAGTCCTTTTCTAGGAGTAGTGAACAAAGCTTGCTCTAAATTCGAGTCAATCTTGTATCGGTATGAGCGCTAAACCCACCTTAGGTCTATTCATACCTAAAAACGACAACTATAAGAGTTTTTGTTTAGCTGTTTTAAAATTACAAAGTTTTTAGAGCAGTAATTTTGTCAGTGTTGCCAGCTGAACCATGAAAATAAATAAACAGAACCATTATATATGACAATGCTTTTGTAAAAGCCTTGTAAAAAAGTGACAATACAGTAGAAATTGAAACATAGCCTAAATAACCTGTTGATTCTCAAAGATAACTGCACATTCAAAAGAAAACTACCCCTTCTTAAGCTGTTTGGTGCCATAAGTTTTTAGTATATTTTTGGCTGATTTTCTCTCATGTTTCTTTTTTTTATTTGGCGCCTGCTAATATCAAAAATTACATAACTGCACATGGAGGTATTTTTTGCAAAAAATTAACACGCGGTTTTGCCTAATTTTCAAAGACAAATAAGGCTGAGTAAATTTCCACTTATCCCATTCAGGAAATTAGATTTTATTTTCACTGTCCTTGGTAATTATAGGATGTTAAGATAAACCAATAAATATTTGGCAGATAACCCATACTGATACAAATCAGAATACTAATATTCTCCCGTCAAAAATTGATTGTCAATGGGGTCAATGGGGTATCAACAGAAGAGGGGCGGTTACCCTCCCCCCACAATATATTTTCGTTTTTTTTTATTTTCATTGAAAATCACCTTTTTAAGTATTATCATTGGAAAAACCACAAAGTTACCTCCCCCCCCCCATGCACACATTTTATGTGAATTGGCAACACTGATGGGGATTTAACTTCAGATTGTAATAAAAATATGTAATGAGATCAAAATCATCTCATACGACTAAACATACCGCAAACAATTTCCCTGTGTCCAGAATGGTCATTGTGTAAATCCACGGCACTACCTCTTAAAAATGAATCACTTCGTTTGAGCAAGATCACCCTGGATGAACTTAAGGGATATCATGTACAACATGATGAATAGCCCATCTGGATGAGACTTCGTGGGTACAAAAATTCCGAAAGGCATTTTCCATCTACATCTGGGTTCTAATATTACTGAATAATAATCGTTTTGGACATGGTGAGTTTCCAAATTGCTTCAGAAAAGCAAGACACATCGGTTTATAGAGGCGGAGATAAAAGTAATGTGGATAATTGCTTCGCCATATCAGTGTTGCCTGTGATTTCTCATGTTGAAGAAAACAAAAGCCAAGAGGTCATATGGCACTTGTGACGAGGTCGGAAGAGCCAAGAGCTTCTTCCCAACAAGTTTCATTACGATCTCTTCACTCTAAGCGTTTTTTAGATTTCCGGTTTAGCCCTCCAACTCCCCCCCCCCAATGTCACCGGATCCGGTTGGGATTTAAAATAAGAGCTCTGAGACACGAGGTCCTTCTAAGTATCAAATGTCATTAAGATCCGATAACCCGTTCGTAAGTTAAAAATACCTCATTTTTTCTAATGTTTCCGAATTAACCGTCCTTCCACTCCCCGCAGATGATCAAATCGGGGAAGCGACTATTTTCAATTTGATCTGGTGGGGTCCCTGATACGCCTGTCAACTTTCAGCGATCGCTATATTGATCACATATCTTCTTCCAGATCTTCTTCATGTAAGATTTGGGATAGTCTGGGATTCGAACCTGAGACCTCTCGCACCCTAAGTGAGAATCATACCCCTAGACCGCAAGCCATACTTAAGAAGAACAGTTATTTGTTTTATCGGCAAATAAAATTCTTCTCAAATATTTTGTTCGCTCGCCCCCCCCCCCCAGATGGTCGAACCGGGGAAGAGACTATTTCCAATTTAATCTAGTCTGGTCCCTGATACGCCTGCCAACTTTCATAGTCCTAGCTTATCTAGAAGTGATCAAACTAGCAATTCCCCCCTACTCCCACAAAGATAGCGGATCCGGTCCGGTTATGTCAATAACGTATCTAGGGTTTGCGCTTATTCTTCCCACCTAGTTTTATCCCGTTCTCTACACTCTAAGTGTTTTCCAAGATTTCCACTTTCCCCTCCAACTACCCCCAATGCCACCAGATCTGGTCGGGACTTAAAATAAGAGCTCTGAATCACAAGGTCCTTCTAAATATCAAATTTCATGAAGATCCAATCATTCGTTCGTAAGTTAAAAATACCTCATTTTTCTAATTTTCCAAATTACTCCCCCCAACTCCTCCAAAGATAACAGATCCGGTCCGGTTATGTCAATCACGTATCTATGACTTGTGCTTATTCTTCCCACCAAGTATCATCACGATCTCTCCACTCTAAGCGTTTTCCAAGATTTTCGGTTAAGAGCTCTGAGACACGAGGTCTTTCTAAATATCAAATTCCATTAAGACCCAATCACTCGTTCGCAAGTTAAAAATACCTCGTTTTTTCTAATTTTTCCGAATTATCGAAATAGCCCCCCCCCCCCATATCCCACGAAGAGAGCGGATCCGGTCTGGTTATGTCAATCATTTATCTAAGACTTGTGCTAAATTCTTTCCACCAAGTGTCATCCCGATATCTTCACTCTAAGTGTTTTCCAAGATTTCTAGTCCCCCCCCATCTCCCCCCAATGACACTGGATCCGGTCGGGGTTTAAAATAAAAGGTCTGAATTACGAGGTCCTTCTAAATATCAAATTTCATTAAGATTCGATCACTCGTTTGTA